>NC_084629.1:44346834-44356834 GCF_033978795.1 Nerophis ophidion | reverse complement strand
CGAGCCGTCTTGTGTCACGTGACTGAAAAGTGGCTCAAGTGGTATTATCTCTGTCAGACTTTAATCTGCCGGCTAAAATGGCTCCAAATCCCACTCTTTAAAAACGAGGCAGGGGTTTAAGGAGCAAGTGGACGAGAACTTGCTTTGGCCCTGGAAGTGTGTGTGTGTCAAGTTGGTAGCAATATTAGGTACAACGGCATGGATCCAACCTGACTCTAACCGGATCCTTGTAGTTCACTGAGCTCCACACAAGGATCTGGGCTCGAAAGTATGACAAACTCCTTCCAGATAGCAAAAAAATAATGAACCAATCAGAATAGCCGGGTGGGATTTCATAGATGTGAGGCGACTGTTTGATTCAAACAATTGGCGGCACGGAGCGAGGAGTCAGGTGCTGACATTGCTTCTGCTATTGCAACCGTTTTGTCGGATCCATCGAATATTAATTATTTAAAATACGTCCATCCATCCATCAATCTTCTTCGAGGTCAGGTCGCGGGGGCAGCAGCCTAAGCAGGGAAGCCCAGACTCTCCTCTCCCCAGCCACTTTGTCCAACTCCTTCCGAGGGATCCTGAGGCGTTCCCAGGCCAGCCGGGAGACATAGTCTTCCCAACGTGTCCTGGGTCTTCCCCGTGGCCTCCTACCGGTCGGACTTGCCTGTAACACCTCCCTAGGGAGGCGTTCGGGTGGCATCCTGACCAGATGCCTGAACTACCTTATCTGGCTCCTCTCCATGTGGAGGAGCAGTGGCTTTACTTTGAGCTCCTCTCGGATGGCAGAGCTTCTCACCCTATCTCTAAGGGAGAGACCTGGAAACTCATTTGGGCCGCTTGCATTCACTTGTGTGTAAAAGCGGCATATATTATGTGACTGGGTTGGCGCGCTATTTCTATGTAGGAAAAGCGGACGTGACGACAGGTTGTAGAGGACGATAAAGGCAGTGCCGTTAATGCACGCCCCCAATATTGTCGTCCGGGTAGAAATAGGAAGAAATTCGGGAGAATGTTTACCCCGGGAGATTTTCGGGAGGGGCACTGAAATTTGGGAGTCCGGGAAAATCGGGAGGGTTGGCAAGTATGAGTATTAGTGGTGAATGCGGTGTTAGAGCGGCACCGGCGCTGTATAAAACCGGCGGGCCAGCTCTAATGTTAATTTCATACTGCCGGCCATAATTTGACACCCATGATCTACAATGTAAATAATCATGAAAATAAAAAAAACGCATTAAATGAGAAGGCGTGGCCAAACTTTCGGCCTGTACATGTATGTATTTATGTATATTGTACGCAGCTACCGGCCAGTGGCAGTAGCTAGACGAAGGGGGCGGTGCGTATCTGGCAACCTGGATGTGACACACTCATGGACTTTCTAATTGGTCAAACCGTAGAGGGCGGGACATCGAAATGAAAACAACAAGAACTACTGTTATCAGTTATAGAGATATTCGAAAAGAACATGATTTATTATTGCCTTTTCACATATCAGGGCCGTTTAATGATGACTTGACATGAAATGTTTACATATGGATCCTTTAACGCAGAGTCCACTGCTATTTTAAGGTGTACATAAGGTGTGCAGCTTGTTAAGACTTTAGTTTAGCACCAAATGTTGTTGATTAACATGTCATGTACGGATGTACTTTGTGGACGCCGTCTGCTGCTCCACACACTGTAAGTCTTTGCTGTCGTCCAGCATTGCTTGCAGCCAGTTCAGTTTTAGTTTACTTTGACCCCTTGATGCAATCTCAGGGCGAAGAGTCTAACCACAACCACAAGGCCACCGAGCAGGCTTTACCCATTACATCAATCAGAACTTTTTTCGAGCCCCTCTCCAACAAGCATCACTTCATGGGGCGGTATAGCTCGGTTGGTAGAGTGGCCGTGCCAGCAACTTGAGGGTTGTAGGTTCGATTCTCGCTTCCACCATCCTAGTCACTGCCGTTGTGTCCTTGGGCAAGACACTTTACCCACCTGCTCCCAGTGCCACCCACACTAGTTTAAATGTAACTTAGATATTGGGTTTCACCATGTAAAGCGCTTTGAGTCACCAGAGAAAAGCGCTATATAAATATAATTCACTCTCACTTCATGGCGTCCACCAGCGGCTATTAAAGAACGACAAGAGTGCCGTGTGTTAAAAATAAATCAACAGAGCGTATTTCATCCTCGCCACCGTCTGAGACAAAAGTCGGCTTTGAAGCTCATCCTTTTTTCTATCTGGTGATTTACTCCCCGCGCGAAAACCGCCGCCTGGAGTCACTTCTCACATGGCCTAGAACAAAAACAAAACCAAAATATCCATCCATCTTCTTCCGCTTATCCGAGGTCGGGTCGCGGGGGCAGCAGCCTAAGCAGGGAAGCCCAGACTTCCCTCTCCCCAGCCACTTCGTCTAGCTCAGTGGTTCCCAAAGTGGGCGGTACGGGGCGGTGGAAAGATCTGGGGGGGCGGTGAGGAAGAAGGGGGCGGTAGGGGGGCGGCAGTCCGAAGTCGAAGTCAGAAGTTCGAACGTTTGTTTGACGATTTGTACACAACACGTGCAGCAGGACGAGTCAGCGGACGACGCATCAGGGTCCGGTTACCACACGCCGCTCTGGCCCAGTCAGATCCGACAGCATGGACTACAAAAGCAAAAGCTCAGGTTTGTAATTTCAAGCTTGTAATGTTCAGAATTTTCAAAAAGTCATATCAAGATTTTTGGTTCCAAAAAAAAATCTCTGACTGCTATCAAGTGCTGTGGAACAAGGTCAAGATGTACTTTATTGCCTTCCCAACATCATATTTAGTAGAACGGGGCTTCAGTGCAGTCGCCTTGCTTCTTTACAAGCAAAGAAACCGACTGAAAATTACTGACCGCAGGGATCTACGACTTCTTCTTAGTGAGACAATGAAGGTTACTGGTGGAATGTTTATTTACCATTTTATGTTGCTGAAACAGTTAAAACTGCTAAAAAATAAATTGGTTTACTAAATTGGGTTTGCAAAAGTTTGGGAACCATTGGTCTAGCTCTTCCCGGGGGATCCCGAGGCGTTCCCAGGCCAGCCGGGAGACATAGTCTTCCCAACGTGTCCTGGGTCTTCCCCGTGGCCTCCTACCGGCTGGACGTGCCCTAAACACCTCCCTAGGGAGGCGTTCGGGTGGCATCCTGACCAGATGCCCGAACCACCTCATCTGGCTCCTCTCCATGTGGAGGAGCAGCGGCTTTACTTTGAGTTCCTCCCGGATGGCAGAGCTTCTCACCCTATCTCTAAGGGAGAGACCTGGAAACTCATTTGGGCCGCTTGTACCCGTGATCTTATCCTTTCGGTCATGACCCAAAGCTCATGACCATAGGTGAGGATGGGAACGTAGATCGACCGGTAAATTGAGAGCTTCGCCTTCCGGCTCAGCTCCTTCTTCACCACAACGGATCGGTACAACGTCCGCATTACTGAAGACGCCGCACCGATCCGCCTGTCGATCTCACGATCCACTCTTCCCCCACTCGTGAACAAGACTCCTAGGTACTTGAACTCCTCCACTTGGGGCAGGGTCTCCTCCCCAACCCGGAGATGGCACTCCACCCTCCACCATGGACTCGGACTTGGAGGTGCTGATTCTCATCCTGGTCGCGAGAGCTGAAGATCCCGGCCAGATGAAGCCATCAGGACCACATCATCTGCAAAAAGCAGAGACCTAATCCCGCGGCCACCAAAACCGGAACCCCTCAACGCCTTGACTGCGCCTAGAAATTCTGTCCATAAAAGTTATGAACAGAATCGGTGACAAAGGACAGCCTTGGCGGAGTCCAACCCTCACTGGAAACGTGTTCCACTTACTGCCGGACCAAGTTCTGGCACTGATCATACAGGGAGCGGACCGCCACAATAAAACCACAATAAATAAAAAAAATCATCACAGCAATCATCAGCCAGAGATGAACTGCTGCCTCCCGCACTGCGACGTCATGGCGAGGACACACACACACACACACACACACACACACACGTGCATGCATGCAGGATGTGTGTACTTCTGTTGAGGAACGCCAATCGGCGGTAAGCGGTGTCTTTCTGCGGGAGAATAAGACGCCATGCATTCATCTTACGGTACATAACAACACACAGTCGCACACTGTTCACACCCACTCACGCACAGCTGGCCTCATTCTGCGCTGCCACGCCGTGCCAGGAAGCCGTGACATTGTTGGAAGGCAGCTGGAGGAAGGGGGCGGGGCCGGCGGTGTTGTTGTTATAGGTTGTGGGGGGGAGGGGGGGGTGCATGGCGTTATATGCTGACACAAAACGTGCACGTGTGAGGAGGAGGAGGAGGGGAATGCTGCAGTGGAAACAGGGTGTGACGCTCCCTGGAGCGTGAGGAAGATTTACCATCAATGAGAATAACCTCCCCTACAGCTATCAAAAGGAAGGAAAAAATAAAAAATAAAAAGAGTGACCCTGCCGCAAGAACATATGCACGGCTGCGTCGCCATCAAATATTCACGAACCCGCCGGGCCTGGGAATGTCCGTCTTGCACCTGTATCTCAGTGCATGGAAGGTACCGCACGTGGTTTGCCTGTCAGCTTATCTACTGTACAACTACACACACACGCCCTGCAGGCAAACAACCCGTCTCCTAGCAACCTCTTTATTTATTTTTATACATTATAGTGTAAAATACAAAAAAAAAAAACAGATGTAGCAACTCTCGTGTGATGCCGGAACATCCACTCCTGCACCCCTGGGGAGCCCCCAGCCCAGGCTATTTATTCAAATACAAAATAATGTATTCTTGTCACGTCTGTAAATCTGGTTTTATGTTTGATCATGTTTTGTTTTGTTTTCTGGACTCTTGTTCCGTTTTTTTCATTTCCTGGTTTGTTCTGTTGCCATGACAACTCGTTGCTTTTCACCTTGCCCTCCGAGTCACGCCCATGCCCTCAGTCCCGCACCTGTTCCTAATTATTCACAGTCACTATTTAAGTCAATTTCTTTCTGTCCATCAGTCTGGGAACATCGACTTTCATTGCCTTACGTACTTCATGCCGTGCTTTTTGATTCATCCACGCCAGGTAAGTTTTTGTTTGTATTTATGTCTTTGATAGTATCTTTTGTTTGTTTGTAGATAGTATTGCCATTGTGCTGTTTTTGTTCCAAGTTATAGTATAGATTTTTATCAATCAATCAATCAATCAATGTTTACTTATATAGCCCTAAATCACTAGTGTCTCAAAGGGCTGCACAAACCACCACGACATCCTCGGTAGGCCCACATAAGGGCAAGGAAAACTCACACCCAGTGGGACGTCGGTGACAATGATGACTATGAGAACATGATACTGTGATACTGATGATACTGATGACTATGAGAACATATGAGAACATGATACTGTGAAAGATCAATCCATAATGGATCCAACACAGTCGCGAGAGTCCAGTCCAAAGCGGATCCAACACAGCAGCGAGAGTCCCGTTCACAGCGGAGCCAGCAGGAAACCATCCCAAGCGGAGGCTGATCAGCAGCGCAGAGATGTCCCCAGCCGATACACAGGCGAGCAGTACATGGCCACCGGATCGGACCGGACTCCCTCCACAAAGGAGAGTGGGACATAGAAGAAAAAGAAAAGAAACGGCAGATCAACTGCCACAGAGCCTTTTTTTTTGTATTTTGAGTATTAACAAAATTAAAACTATGTACCTGAATTCACGCCTGGCTCTTCCCATATTCCCTCTGCGTCGAAGGAGCACAAACAATCCAAGTCCAAGCCTGACAATTCTAGCATCCAAGAGTTTTTTTTTTTAACAAATGTTTGTGTTCTGCATTCTGCTCACGAACATTGCGGTGCTGCTGGTGTATCGTGGCAGGGGGGAAAAAATAAATAAATAAAAATCTAGATTTTCAGCAGCCAATTTGATGCATAACATGGTTTTAATAATAATAATAATAATAATAATATAGGTTGATTGGCAACACTAAATTGGCCCTAGTGTGTGTATATTGTCTGTCTATCTGTGTTGGCCCTGGGATGTGTCCAGGGTGTAGCCGCCTTCCGCCCGAATGCAGCTGAGAAAGGCTCCAACACCCCCCGCGACACCGAATGGGACAAGCGGTAGACAATGGATGGATGGATATTAACAATAATGTGGAATTACGTAACTTGTAACGCCATACTTGCCAAACCCTCACGGTTTTTCCGGGAGACTCCCGAAATTCAGCGCCTCTCCCGAAAACCTGGCGGAAGAAATTTTCTCCCCAAAAATTCCCGAAATTCAGCTGGAGCTGGAGGCCACGCCCACTAACGTTAAAACATCCACGGATTTGGATAAAAAACTGCCACACAGTAAAGAGACGTAACTCCATCACCTCGCCTGGTTATCGACTTCAACCCAATATATTACACCGTCCTCGAGCAAAATGAAGAAATAAATGGCAGAACAAAGGTTACACAAATAGTGAAAGGTAAGTGTTGTTGTTTTTTTAGTAAACAGCAGGGGGGGGGGGGATAAATAAATAAAAATCTAGATTTTCAGCAACAGATTGGATGCTCTACATGGTTTTAATAATAATAATGATAATATAGGTTGATTGGGGGCTTCACGGTGGAAGAGGGGTTAGTGCGTCTGCCTCACAATACGAAGGTCCTGCAGTCCTGGGTTCAAATCCAGGCTCGGGATCTTTCTGTGTGGAGTTTGCATGTTCTCCCCGTGAATGCGTGGGTTCCCTCCGGGTACTCCGGCTTCCTCCCACCTCCAAAGACATGCACCCGGGGATAGGTTGATTGGCAACACTAAATTGGCCCTAGTGTGTGAATGTGAGTGTGAATGTTGTCTGTCTATCTGTGTTGGACCTGCGATGAGGTGGCGACTTGTCCAGGGTGTACCCCGCCTTCCGCCCGATTGTAGCTGAGAAAGGCTCCAACACCCCCTGCGACACTGAATGGGACAAGCAGTACAAAATGGATGGATGGATGGATAGATAATAACAATAATATGGAATTACGTAACTTGTAACGCCATACTTGCCAAACCCTCACAGATTTTACGGGAGATTCCCGAAGTTCAGCGCCTCTCCCGAAAACCTCCCGGAAGAAATTTTCTCCCAAAAATGTCCCGAAATTCAGCTGGAGCTGGAGGCCAAGCCCAATCACGTTACAACATCTACGGATTTGAATAAAAAACTGCCACACAGTTTCGCCTGGTTATTGACTTCAACCCAATATATTACACCGTCCTCGAGCAAAATGAAGAAATAAATGGCAGAACAAAGGTTACACAAATAGTGAAAGGAAAGTGTTGTTGTTTTTTTTGTAACCAGCAAGCACATTACAGTTAGTAGAACAACTGTGTTTTTATTACTATGTATTTGATAGGTGCCGTCTGAAATTCAACTATTTCTTTTATTTATATATATATATATATATATATATATATATATATATATATATATATATATATATATATATATATATATATATATATATATATATATATATATATATATATATATATAATAAAAAAATATATATAAAAGGTAGAATTCACTGAAAGTTAAGTATTTCAAACACACACACATATATATATATATATATATATATATATATATATATATAAATAAAATACTCAAGTTGGTGAATTGTAGATGTAAATATATTTCTCCCCTCTTAGCCACGCCCCCCAACCCAATCACGTCCCCGCCCCGCCCCACCCCGACCACGCTCCCCTACCCAACACCCCCCACCTCCCGAAATTTGAGGTCTCAAGGTTGGCAAGTATGTGTAACGCACTTTACATTTGTTAAAATCTCAAAGTGCTACAAAGTATAAAAACAAAGCTACAAAATAAGAATATAAAGTGAGAATAAGAGATACGAGTAGACTACAATATGACGCCCGTAAACAACACCAAAACGTTAAATGTTCCATTAAAAATAAAGGACATTACACACGGCACTCAAAAATCTGTCAAAATGTATTAGTACTACTTTGAAGCCGCACCGCTTTGATGGATTGTCGGCACATTACGGCTACCGGAGTCCGGGATACAAGTATTACTATGGTGTGTGCATAATAGATAGCAGAGAATAGTAGATAGAATGGAATAGAAATTACTTGACTGATCAGCACCACAGTTTGCTCACAATAAACAATGAACACTTTGACATGTGAATAACATAAATACAGTGTATTATACAGCATTCACATGTGAATAACATAAATACAGTATATTATACAGCATTATTCAAATGTTAATATTATAAATACAGTCTATTATACAGCATTATTCAAATGTTAATATTATAAATACAGTCTATTATACAGCATTATTCACAGGTGAATAACATAAATACAGTCGATTATACAGCATTATTCACATGTGAATAACATAAATGCAGTCTATTAAACAGCATTGATCACATGTGAATAATATAAATACAGTCCATTATACAGCATTATTCACATGTGAATAATATAAATACAGTCTATTATACAGCATTATTCACATGTGAATAATATAAATACAATCTATCATACAGCATTATTCACATGTGAATAACATAAATACAGTTTATTATACAGCATTATTCACATGTGAATAATATAAATACAGTTTATTATACAGCATTATTCACATGTGAATAACATAAATACAGTTTATTATACAGCATTATTCACATGTGAATAATATAAATACAGTTTATTATACAGCATTATTCACATGTGAATAATATAAAGCTTCAATGTCTTTTCTTAGCGGCACTTGCCTTTTTTTTTATTTTTGCTTTAAGCGTTAGATACCTTTTTACCTGCACGCTGCCTTCCGCATATTGTGATCACCACAAACCATGTTCCCGACATCTACAAAAGCAACTCGCTAGCAGCTTTTTTTGATCGATTGAAACTTTTATTAGTAGATTGCACAGTACAGTACATATTCCGTACAATTGACCACTAAATGGTAACACCCCAATAAGTTTTTCAACTTGTTTAAGTCGGGGTCCACGTTAAACAATTCATGGTAAACTGCTGCCACCTACTGATACGGAAGAGTATTGCACGGTTACTCTGCCGAGCTATAGACAGCACTGATATTCAGCAACGGCACATTAATTGCGGATTATAATTACTGGTTTGCAAAATATGTTTTTAGGAAGTGTTTTACATTTAAAAAAAAACATAATATGACCACTTTAATGTGCCTTATAACCCGGTGCGCCCTATGGTCCAGAAAATACAATAGCAATTAAAGCTGCAAGCAGCGATGGACGGAACCGAGTATATATGGAAGTGGCTGAGGAGAGGGAAGTCTAGGCTTCCCAGATATAAGTTAGAACAACACACTACTTTGTATTATATTGTGGTTTTTACCTTCCATAACGTGTCTACTGACAGATATAAGTTAGAACTATACACTACTTTCTATTATAAATGTTGTAGTTTTTACCTTCCATAACGTGCCTACTGACAGATATAAGAATGAAAATACATGGGTACGGCTAGTAGCTACTATTAGCAAACAGATAGACCTACCAACTCGGCGCATAAGAAGTGCAGATGGCCTTAAAACGCCACAACAGTCAGGCACCATATGTAAGTATCCAAAATAAAGAATCGACATACAAAGAAATTCAATCGGAGCAGAAACATAGGAGGAAACGGGATTAAACCCGATGCTAACCGCCCATTGAAAATACATGGGTACGGCTAGTAGCTACTATTAACAAACAGATAGTCTTACCAACTCGGCGTAATATCTTAACATCGACACACTCTCTTGTCGCAACTCGGCCCTGATGGTCGGCACCTATAAGTTTAAAAATAGTTGTAAAAGGTTATACGGTTGTTTTTACGAAATGCAGGCAAACAACGACTTTAAAACATACCAGCTTAGCTACCGCACCTGGCAGCCATCTTGGTAAAGACAATCACAGCCCCTCCCTCACGAATGTTGGCGCGTGCGCACCAGCAGCAAACGGTACGGAGAAAAAAGAAAATAAAAACATCTCCCCCACTGTGTCTGCGCAC
>NC_084629.1:44331834-44341834 GCF_033978795.1 Nerophis ophidion | reverse complement strand
TCTTCTAAAAGCGCACACACTGATGTTGGTGGAGAAGGCCTGGCTCTCAGTCTCCGTTCTAATTCATCCCAAAAGGTGTTCTTTCGGGTTCAGGTCAGGACTCTGTGCAGGCCAGTCAAGTTCATCCACACCAGACTCCGTCATTCTTGTCTTCAATATGATGCCAGTCCACTTTTTGAAGCTGTTACAGCTTCAACTCTTCTAGGAAGGCTGTCCACAAGGTTGCGAAATGCATGTTTATAGGAATTTTCCACCATTCTTCTAAAAGCGCACACACTGATGTTGGTCAAGAAATCCTGGCTCTCAGTCTCCATTCTTATTCATCCAAAAGGTGTTGTATCAGGTTCAGGTCAGGACTCTGTGCAGGCCAGTCAAGTTCATCCACACCAGACTCCGTCATTCTTGTCTTCAATATGATGCCAGTCCAGTTTTTGCAGCTATTACAGCTTCAACTCTTCTAGGAGGGCTGTCCACAAGGTTTCGAAATGTGTGTTTATAGGAATTTTCGACCATTCTTCTAAAAGCACACACACTGATGTTGGTGGAGAAGGCCTGGCTCTCAGTCTCTGTTCTAATTCATCCCAGAAGGTGTTCTTTCGGGTTCAGGTCAGGACTCTGTGCAGGCCAGTCAAGTTCATCCACACCAGACTCTGTCATTCTTGTCTTCAATATGATGCCAGTCCACTTTTTGAAGCTGTTACAGTGTCAACTCTTCTAGGAAGGCTGTCCACAAGGTTGCGAAATGTGTGTTTAAAGGAATTTTCCACCATTCTTCTAAAAGCGCACACACTGATGTTGGTCAAGAAATCCTGGCTCTCAGTCTCCATTCTTATTCATCCAAAAGGTGTTGTATCAGGTTCAGGTCAGGACTCTGTGCAGGCCAGTCAAGTTCATCCACACCAGACTCCGTCATTCTTGTCTTCAATATGATGCCAGTCCACCTCTTGCAGCTATTACAGCTTCAACTCTTCTAGGAAGGCTGTCCACAAGGTTGCGAAATGTGTGTTTATAGGAATTTTCGACCATTCTTCTAAAAGCGCACACACTGATGTTGGTCGAGAAGGCTTGACTCTTAGTCTCTGTTCTAATTCATCCCAAAAGCTGTTCTTTCGGCTTCAGGTCAGGACTCTGTGCAGGCCAGTCAAGTTCATCCACACCAGACTCCGTCACCCTTGTCTTCAATATGATGCCAGTCCACTTTTTGAAGCTGTTACAGTGTCGACTCTTCTAGGAAGGCTGTCCACAAGGTTGCGAAATGTGTGTTTATAGGAATTTTCGACCATTCTTCTAAAAGCGCACACACTGATGTTGGTCAAGAAGGCCTGGCTCTCAGTTTCCGTTCTAATTCATGCCAAAAGGTGTTCTATCGGGTTCAGGTCAAGACTCTGTGCAGGCCAGTCACGTTCATCCACACCAGACTCCGTCATCCTTGTTTTCAACATTATGTCAGTCCACTTTTTGCAGCTATTACAGAACGTATACTCGAATACTACAATATAGTCATTTTCTATATCACACAAAGACAAACCCGCGATATATCGCGTATATTGATACATCGCCCAGCCCTAATATAATGTATATATTGTGTTTTTTATGTTGATTTAATAATAAAAATAAAAATAAATATATTTTTTCTTTTCCTGTGCGGCCTGGTACCAATCGTACCGGTCCGCGGCCCGGTGGTTGGGGACCACTGGTCTACATAACATGTAATGGAGCTTCTTTGGTCAAAATGTTGCATGGATGATGTTTTACAGATCATCTTCAAGCTGCTTTCTGACAGTCACTTCTGGATGCGCCAGTTTGTGGGCGGTCTTTGTTTACGACAGTGTTTTCTCTCCGTCATCTTTGTTGTAGCGGTGTAGCGTGCAAGGACGATAGTGGAAGAAGTGTCAAAAGATGGAGCTAACTGTTTTAATGACCTTCAGACTTTACTTCAATCAATAACGGAGCAGCATTTCCTCATCCGGAAACAACAACAAGACCGTGAAAAACCGTCCGACCGGAACTTGAATAACTAAAGTTCCTTGGGTGAATAATGTAAACTCACTACACACCGGTATGTTTTAGCGCTTTCTTGGCGAGTTTACTGACAAATATAAGTAAGAACTTTACATTACTTTATATTAGAAATGGCAACAGCGGAGTATATTAAAAATGGCAAAAGTGGAGGATGAATATCCCATAACAAGAAGATAGAGGAAAAAAAATAAAGTTATCAACTATGGTGTCGACACGGACTACAAAGGCGGAAGCACACAATTTTTCAGGGTTTATACAGATCCCAAATACACATCAGCAGGTACTAAAATGTTAGAAAATTTACTTTTGCATAATATTGCGAAACAAAACGCCAGATAATAAGTTTTACCTTATGCACACACCATAATAATACTTGTATGTTCAATGCGGCGACAATCCTTCAAGCGGTGCGGCTTCATAGCTTGCCGAAGTCGTACTAAAAAATGTTAATGTTTTTTTGAGCGCTGTGTGTAATGTTCTATATTTTCTATGAAATATTTAAAATGTTGGTGTCGTTTACTTGAGAACCATCATAGTGCGGTCTACATGTATCTCCTTATGTTTGACTGCCATCTACCGGTCACACTTGTTACATTGCGTACCAAATAAAATAGCTCCGAGGTGGGTATGCTCAACCAAAATTATTCCGCACGGGGTTATAAGGCGCACTGTCGGGTTTTGAGAAGAAAAAAAAAAGATTTGAAGTGAGCCTTATAGTCGGGAAAATATGGTACTTCACTTTAATGGAAGACAAAATAATAGTTGTCAGTTGTTTTGGGGTTTCAGCCAAATTTAATGAGCAGATTGGCCTTCAAAATAAAAGCGCCACCTCTTTTGGCATTGTATCCGGCAGACAATAATACAAACCCCGTTTCCATATGAGTTAGGATTTTGTGTTAGATGTAAATATAAACAGAATACAATGATTTGCAAATCATTTTCAACCCATATTCAGTTGAATATGCTACAAAGACAACATATTTGATGTTCAAACTCATAAACTTTTTTTTTTTTTCCAAATAATCATTAACTTTAGAATTTGATGCCAGCAACACGTGACAATGAAGTTGGGATAGGTGGCAATAAATACTGATAAAGTTGAGGAATGCTCATCAAACACTTATTTGGAACATCCCACAGGTGTGCAGGCTAATTGGGAACAGGTGGGTGCCATGATTGGCTATAAAAACAGCTTCAATGAAATGCTAAGAAATTCACGAACAAGGATGAGGTGAGGGTCACCACTTTGCAAGCAAATTGTCGAACAGTTTTAGAACAACATTTCTCAACGAGCTAATGCAAGGAGTTTAGGGATTTTACCATCTACGGTCCGTAAAAATCATCAAAAAGTTCAGAGAATCTGGAGAAATCACTGCACGTAAGCAATGATATTGCGGACCTTTGATCCCTCAGGCGGTACTGCATCAAAAACCGACATCAGAGTGTAAAGGATATCACCACTTGGGCTCAGGAACACTTCATCATGTATTTATTTATAAAACCACTGTCAGTAACTACAGTTGGTCGCTACATCTTTAAGTGCAAGTTAAAACTCTACTATGCAAAGCCAAACCCATTTATCAACAATATCCTGAAACGCCCTTGGCTTGGCTGGGCCCGAGCTCACCTAAGATGGACTGAGGCAAAGTGGAAAAGTGTTCTGTGGTCTGACAAGTCCACATTTCACATTATATTTGGAAACAGAGGACGTGGTGTGCTCCAGAATAAAGAGGAAAATAACCATTTGGATTGTTATAGGCGCAAAGTTCAAAAGCCAGCATCTGTGATGGTATGGGGGTGCATTAGTGCCCAAGACATGGGTAACTTACACATCTGTGAAGGCACCATTAATGCTGGAAGGTCCATACAGGTTTTGGAACAACATATGTTGTCATCCAAGCAACGTTATCATGGACGCCCCTGCTTATTTCAGCAAAACAATGCCAAGCCACGTTTTACAACAGCGCGGCTTCATAGTAAAAGGGTGCGGGTACTTTCCTGGCCCGCCTGCAGTCCAGACATGTCTCCCATCGAAAATGTGTGGCGCATTATGAAGCGTAAAATACGACAACAAGACCCCGGACTGTTAAACAACTTAAGCTGTACCACAAACAAGAATGGTAAATAATTCCACTTTCAAAGCTTCAACAATGAGTTTCCTCAGTTCCCAAAAGTTTATTGAGTGTTGTTGAAAGAAAAGGTGATGTAACACAGTGGTGAACATGCCCTTTCCCAACTACTTTGGCACGTGTTGCAGCCATGAAATTCTAAGTTAATTATTTGCAAAAAAAAAAATAAAGTTTATGAGTTTGAACAACAAATATGTTGTCTTTGTAGTGCATTCAACTGAATATGGGTTGAAAAAGATTTGCGAATCATTGTATTCTGTTTATATTTACATCTAACTTAATTTCCCAACTCATATGGAAACGGGGTTTGTAAAATACTTGAATTTCAGTGTTCATTTATTTTCACATATACACACACATAACATTCCTCTACGCATTGTTGTATTATAGTACTTCACTTTAATGGAAGACAAAATAATAGCTGTTGTCAGTTGTTTTGGGGTTTCAGCCAACTTTAGTGAGCAGATTTGGAATCGGTCAGACACTCGGGCCTTCAAAATAAAAGCACCACCTCTTTGGGCATTGTATCCGGCAGACAAATACATTGGTGCACATATTAGGGCAGGGGTCGGGAACCTTTATGGCAGAGAGATCCAAGAAGCCAAATATTTTTAAAATGTATTTCCGTAAGAGCCATATAATATTTTTTTCAACACTGAACACAACTCAACGCGTGCATTTTCAAGTAAGACCAACATTTCTACAGTATAATAGGTCTCTTATTCTTTGGAAAGACATTGTCATTCTGAAACTAACTGTGGAGGGGCGTGGCCTGCGGACCTGCAGCGAAGCGGGTGTTGCCAGGGCCGACCTCGAAATCAGCGACAGGTGCATAGATGGCCCAGCTGGGCCTTGTTCTCTAATCACCTGTCACTCTGTTTGTAAGCAGCAGCCAGGAGAGAGCAAAAACGAAAGAGAAAAAGACAAATGCTGGAAAGCAACTAGGAGACTTATTGAAAAATAAAAAAATATTGTAACCCTGCAACAGGCTCTCATGTCGGTGCCTGGTGGTCTGAAGAACCCCCAAGGAGGGCAAGCCCCACACTAACCAATTATAAATAACTTACTTCTTACCATTAAAGCAACTTCTTGAACATAAAAATGCATGAAAATGTTTGATATTTTGATTACAAGTGGAATTATTCAGTATTTATCGTGCTGAGCAATGTCAGCTCAGATTTATCCGAGAGCCAGATCTGGCTCACGAGCCATAGGTTCCCTACCCCTGTATTGGGGTATTCTGACAGCTTGTACTGGCTTGTCGTTATTGTGGTGTTATTTTAGGGCAAAAACGCACGGTACACTCCGGACAGACCCACAGTCAATCACTGACACATCAAGACGGACAAAAACTCACACCTACAGTCTATTTATAGTCTTCACTGAACCTAACACGCATGTTTTTGGACTTTGGGAGGAGTCCCCGTGGAGAAGCGACAGGGAGATGATGCAAACTCCACAAAGATATTAGAGGACACTCACCGATTCTTATCCAAACATATCATTATTACTACTTCTTGGGTTAAAATCACACGGTCTTTTTTTCATAGCATGTGTGGTTTTTCCCACCACGAGATGACTAATACACTATAAGCCATCGATCATTCAGACTTGGGTCCCGAGCTAAAAATAAAAGCCAGTACACACGCTACATTTCCCCGTCTTCCTCCCACCTGTTTAGCAGCCATCATCGCACAGTTGCACACAGTCCAAAAAGGTGTTGATACCTCACAGAGAATCCCCACAAGCGGTGTGTCCCAGCTGTCCACCCGCCTATGAGGACCACAACCTCGTATAAATTGCCGCGTTTTAATGGGATTCACCTGTTGTCCTTAAGCGGAGAGTGAACATGTGCGAATTTTGAAGGAAAACATCGCATAAAACAGGAGTCTCAGACACGCACCCCCCCCCCAAAACGTTATTTTGCAGCCCCCACCTTAATATGAAAGTTTAATGTTAGCGCGGCCTGTGAGTTTTATATGAATGGCGCTTGACAGCGTTGTGTTATTTGGGTCCAAAATGGCTCTTTCAACGTTCTGGGTTGCCTACCCCTGCATTAGTGGAAAAGCGGCAAATTGGTGACAGCGATAGAGACGTTGCCATGGAGATGAGGGTTTTCTTAGGTGCCTGGCTGCAGTCACACCGCGACACCTGTCCGTCAGTAATAACAGTCCCCGATAACCTGGACCAATTCAAACAGTTGTTGTTTTTTTTATTGTTTAATTTGCATTGCCTCACACGATGAACACTACCGTGTTTTTCGGACTATAAGTCGCAGTTTTTTCATAGTTTGGCCGGGGGTGCGACTTATACTCCGGAGCGACTTATGTGTGAAATTATTATCAATCAATCAATCAATGTTTATTTATATAGCCCCAAATCACAAATGTCTCAAAGGACTGCACAAATCATTACGACTACAACATCCTCGGAAGAACCCACAAAAGGGCAAGGAAAACTCACACCCAGTGGGCAGGGAGAATTCACATCCAGTGGGACGCCAGTGACAATGCTGACTATGAGAAACCTTGGAGAGGACCTCAGATGTGGGCAACCCCCCCCCTCTAGGGGACCGAAAGCAATGGATGTCGAGCGGGTCTAACATGATAATGTGAAAGTTCAATCCATAGTGGCTCCAAGACAGCAGCGAGAGTCCCGTCCACAGGAAACCATCTCAAGCGGATCAGCAGCGTAGAGATGTCCCCAACCGATACAGGCGAGCGGTCCATCCTGGGTCCCGACGAGCGGTCCATCCTGGGTCTCGACTCTGGACAGCCAGTACTTCATCCATGGTCATCGGACCGGACCCCCTCCACAAGGGAGGGGGGGACATAGGAGAAAGAAAAGAAGCGGCAGATCAACTGGTCTAAAAAGGAGGTCTATTTAACACATTACCGTAAAATATCAAATAATATTATTTATCTCATTCGCGGAAGAGACGAAGAAAATGTCAGCAATCGTCTCACACACGTCAACCAATAAGAATTCGGTGGGGGAGGGTCATGGCTGAAGTGCATTCTGGGTCATGGAATGCTAACTGCTATATGCTACTGCCGTAGCTATTAAAATGGATCATTTCATCGTTGGCGGTCACTTATAAAAACTGAGAAGGGCTGAACAAAAATGGCACCGAAAAATAAATCATGTACTGCAGATTACGAGCTGGACGTAGTGAAATATGCAGCAGAAAACGACAAGAGGAAGCGGCGCATACCTTTGGAGTTGGCAGAGTTGTTTAGAAGCGACATCGAGGAAGAAGATTTCATGGGATTTATTGATCATGAGTGACAGATTGTTTGGTAAACGTATAGCATGTTCTATATGTTATAGTTATTTGAATGACTCTTACCATAATATGTTACGTTAAAGGCCTACTAAAAATGAGATTTTTTTATTTCAACGGGGATAGCAGGTCCATTCTGTGTGTCATACTTGATCATTTCGCGATATTGCCATATTTTTGCTGAAAAGATTTAGTAGAGAACATCGACGATAAAGTTCGCAACTTTTGGTCGCTAATAAAAAAGCCTTGCCTTTGCCGGAAGTAGCAGACGATGATGTCACCGGTGTGAGGGCTCCTCACATCCTCACATTGTTTACAATGTGAGCCTCCAGCATCAAGAGCTATTCGTACCGAGAATGCGACAATTTCCCCATTAATTTGAGCCAGGATGAAAGATTCGTGGATGAGGATTATGATAGTGAAGGACTAGAAAGAAGAAGAAAAAAGGCGATTGCATTGTGAGCGATTCAGATGTTATTAGACACATTTACTAGGAAAATTCTCGGAAATCCCTTATCTTTCTATTGTGTTGCTAGTGTTTTAGTGAGTTAAATAGTACCTGATAGTCAGAGGGGTGTGTCCACGGGTGTGTTGACACCAGTCTCTGAGGGAGGTCACGGCAGCGGCATGGACGGCGCAAGCTCCGCTGATCTCCGGTAAGAGGCGACTTTTTACCACAATTTTCTCACCGAAACCTGCCGGTTGACATGTTCGCTTGACCGCTCTGATCCATAGTAAAGCTTCACCTCCAGGAATTTTAAACAAGGAATCACCGTGTGTTTGTGTGGCTAAAGGCTAAAAGCTTCCCACCTCCATCTTTCTACTTTGTCTTCTCCATTATTAATTGAACAAATTGCAAAAGATTCAGCAACACAGATGTCAGAAATACTGTGTAATTGCGCGTTGAAAAGAGACGACTTTTAGCCACAAGTGGTGCTGGGCTAACATGTCCCCTTCAACCAATAACGTCACAAACACGCGTCATCATTCCGCGACATTTTAAACAGGAATCTCCGCGGGAAATTTAAAATTGTAATTTAGTAAACTATGTGTTGCAATGTTGATATTTCATCATTGATATATAAACTATCAGACTGCGTGGTCGCTAGTAGTGGCTTTCAGTAGGCCTTTAACATACCAGGCACCTTCTCAGTTGGTTATTTAACAAAGTTGGCTAATAACGAAACACTTACTGTGACACGGCGGAACTATGGCATGAGCAGAGTGAACAGAAGTAGACAAAGCTACAAGCGACAAGACGGGTAGTGGTGACATCGACACGGCAAATAACCCAGCACTGACTGGAGGAGAAAACAGGTCGTAATAGCAGCTGGCTGATTGACACCAGGTGTGGCCAGGTGCCAATCAGCCACAGCACTCACATTCAGTCCATCTTAGATGAGCTCGGACCCAGCGAAGCCGGAGACGTTTCTGGGTGTTGTTGATAAATAGCTTTCGCTTTGCACAGTAGAGTTTTAACTTGCACTTGCACATATAGCGACGAACTGTAAAGTTACAGACAGTGGTTTTCTGAAGTCTTCCTGAGCCCATGTGGTGATATCCTTTACACACAGATGTTGCTTTTTGATGCGGTATCACCTTGCGGCTGACGTGCCGTGATTTCTCCGGATTCTCTGAAACTTTTGATGACATTACAGACCTTAGATGGTGAAATCCCTAAATTCCTTGCAATACCTTGTTAAGAAATGTTTTTCCTAAACTCTTCGACAATTTGCTCATGCATTAGTTCCCAAACTAATTAGTTCGACATCCATTGCTTTCCTCCTCTCCAAGGTTCCCATAGTCATCATTGTCACCGACGTCCCACTGGGTGTGAGTTTTCCTTGCCCTTATGTGGGCCTACCGAGGATGTCGTTGTGGTTTGTGCAGCCCTTTGAGACACTAGTGATTTAGGGCTATATAAGTAAACATTGATTGATTGATTGATTGATTTATGCCTCATATAACGTACACTTATTCAGCCTGTTGTTCACTATTCTTTATTTATTTTAATTCCCTTTCAAATGTCTATTCTTGGTGTTGGATTTTATCAAATGAAATTCCCCCAAAAATGCGACTTATACTCCAGTGCGACATATATATGTTTTTTTCCTTCATCGTGCATTTTTGGCCGATGCGACTTATACTCCGGAGCAACTTATACTCTGAAAAATACGGTACATATATTTCTATATGACGCCGGAAAACACTCCAGGAGCCGTCACTTTTTTGCGCTCGCTATCCAGGTACTTTCCCAGCTATTATCCGCCGACCTCCCTGTTGCTGTAGGGAGGAAAAGCGGAACGACACACATTGCGGAAATAACGTTATTCTACGTGCGTCGGCAAGAATACAAATATATTCCACAACCCCAAACGTGTCTTTTTCAAAGCCTGCAGTGAAAAGAAAGGTTAGTGATGAGCAAAGACAATTCCAGGAAAAGTGGGAGATGCAATGTTTCTTTGTTGAGCACAGCGGCACACCGACATGTCTTATTTGCACAGAGAAAGTTGCGGTGCACAAGGAATACAATTTGAAACGTCATTTCACAACTACAAAAGCTGAG
>NC_084629.1:44279334-44324334 GCF_033978795.1 Nerophis ophidion | reverse complement strand
AAGACATGCACCTGGGGATAGGCCCCTCCCACCTCCAAAGACATGCACCTGGGGATAGGTTGATTGGCAACACTAAATGGTCCCTAGTGTGTGAATGTGAGTGGGAATGTTGTCTGTCTATCTGTGTTGGCCCTGCGATGAGGTGGCGACTTGTCCAGGGTGTACCCCGCCTTCCGCCCGATTGTAGCTGAGATAGGCGCCAGCGCCCTCCGCGACCCCAAAAGGGAATAAGCGGTAGAAAATGGATGGAAAATGGAAGGAATTGTCACTGACAACAGCAGCGACACAGACTCCATTAACGACGTCTTGAAATAGTGCAAAGCAATAACAATATATCAATAACTCAACGTTGCTCAAACGTGAATGTCACACAACACAACACATAAAATAAACATGTAAAGCTCACTTGAAGTTATTCCTCATCCACCAATCCCTCCAATTCGTCTTCTTCAGCGTCCGAATTAAACATGCCACAAGAGGTCTCGCGACTACGGTAAGCAGCCGTCAACCTTATTTTCCCTCGTAGAAGAAGAAGCGCGCGGTGCATGCTGGGATATTTGACTGCGGTAGGCGTGCCGTTTCTGTACAGAGTTTAAATGCCTACTGAAAGCCACTACTACCGACCATGCAGTCTGATAGTTTATATATCAATGATGAAATATTAACATTGCAACACATGCCAATACGGCCTTTTTAGTTTACTAAATTGCTATTCTAAATTTCCCGCCAAGTGTCCTGTTGAAAACATCTCGGTATGATGACTCGTGCGTTTGACGTCTCGGGTTGTAGCGGTGATTATTTTCCAGCCCGATCCAAGCTATAAGTAGTCTGCTTTAATTGCATAATTACACAGTATTCTGGACATCTGTGTTGCTGAATCTTTTGCAATTTGTTCAATTAATAATGGAGACGACAAAGAAGAAAGATGTAGGTGGGAAGCTTTTAGCCTTTAGCCACACAAACACACGGTGTTTCCTTGTTTAAAATTCCCGAAGGTGAAGCTTTACTATGGATCAGAGCGGTCAAGCGAACATGGATCCCGACCACATGTCAACCGGTAGGTTTCGGTGAGAAAATTGTGGTAATAAGTCGGCTCTTACCGTAGTTATGAGCGGAGCTCACGTCCTCCTGCAGCTGCAGACTATTACCTCCTCCCACCGGAGACACTGGCGGTCACCACCCCCGTGGCCACACCCCTCCGACTTTCAGGTACTATATAATCTCACTAAAACACTAGCAACACAATAGGCAGATAAAGGATTTTCCTGAATTATCCTAGTAAATGTGTCTAATAACATCTGAATCGCCCTCACTGCCCTCGCCTTTTTTTCTCTCTTTTCTAGTCCTTCACTCTCACTTTCCTCATCCACGAACCTTTCATCCTCGCTCAAAATAATGGGGAAATTTTTTGCTTTCTCAGTCCGAATCGCTCTAGCTCAGGGGTGTCAAACTCAAATACAGAGTGGGCCAAAATTTAAAACTGAACAAAGCCGCGGGCCAAGGTTGAACAAATGAACCTTTAAATAGGGACCCAAACAAGTTTTGCAATGAATAACAAGCAAGGCTTAAATAGGGCAGCACGGTGGAACAGGGGTTAGTGCATCTGCCTCACAATACGAAGGTCCTGAGTAGTCCTGGGTTCAATCCCGGGCTCGGGATCTTTAGTGCAAAATAAACTTTCAGAAAACAAACGAAAAAACATCAGTGGTATATTAAATAAAATGTAATTAAATTAATGCTTCTTTTCTATTTACAGCCTTCTGAGGTAAATATCAACATTAACTTTTTCCAAAGGCTAATAAATTCGAAAATAAAATAGAAATTAAGTGGGCGGGGTTTGGTGGTAACGGGGGGGTGTATATTGTAGCATTCCGGAAGAGTTAGTGCTGCATGGATGGATGGATTTTCTTCAGCCTGTGAAACATAGTCATTTTGATAGTAGGCAATTATAGTTAATATCGACACTTACATCAATCAATCAATCAATGTTTACTTATATAGCCCTAAATCACTTGTGTCTCAAAGGGCTGCACAAACCACCACGACATCCTCGGTAGGCCCACATAAGGGCAAGGAAAACTCACACCCAGTGGGACGTCGGTGACAATGATGACTATGAGAACCTTGGAGAGGAGGAAAGCAATGGATGTCGAGCGGGTCTAACATGATACTGTGAAAGTTCAATCCACAGTGGATCCAACACAGTCGCGAGAGTCCAGTCCAAAGCGGATCCAACACAGCAGCGAGAGTCCCGTCCACAGCGGAGCCAGCAGGAAACCATCCCAAGCGGAGGCGGACCAGCAGCGCAGAGATGTCCCCAGCCGATACACAGGCGAGCAGTACATGGCCACCGGATCGGACCGGACCCCCTCCACAAGGGAGAGTGGGACATAGAAGAAAAAGAAAAGAAACGGCAGATCAACTGGTCTAAAAAGGGAGTCTATTTAAAGGCTAGAGTATACAAATGAGTTTTAAGGTGAGACTTAAATGCTTCTACTGAGGTGGCATCTCGAACTGTTACCGGGAGGGCATTCCAGAGTACTGGAGCCCGAACGGAAAACGCTCTATAGCCCGCAGACTTTTTTTGGGCTTTGGGAATCACTAATAAGCCGGAGTCCTTTGAACGCAGATTTCTTGCCGGGACATATGGTACAATACAATCGGCAAGATAGGATGGAGCTACACCGTGTAGTATTTTATACGTAAGTAGTAAAACCTTAAAGTCACATCTTAAGTGCACAGGAAGCCAGTGCAGGTGAGCCAATATAGGTATATATGTATGTATATATGTATATAAAGGTATATACAGTATAGGTATATATGTATGTATATATGTATATAAAGGTATATACAGTATAGGTATATATGTATGTATATATGTATATAAAGGTATATACAGTACAGGCGTAATGTGATCAAACTTTCTAGTTCTTGTCAAAAGTCTAGCAGCCACATTTTGTACCAACTGTAATCTTTTAATGCTAGACATGGGGAGACCCGAAAATAATACGTTACAGTAATCGAGACGAGACGTAACAAACGCATGGATAATGATCTCAGCGTCTTTAGTGGACAGAATGGAGCGAATTTTAGCGATGTTACGGAGATGAAAGAAGGCCGTTTTAGTAACGCTTTTAATGTGTGCCTCAAAGGAGAGAGTTGGGTCGAAGATAATACCCAGATTCTTTACCGTGTCGCCTTGTTTAATTGTTTGGTTGTCAAATGTTAGAGTTGTATTATTAAATAGAGTACATCACGTGTTGCCTTTATTGTAAGACTTCTATACGGCTTTTAATTTTTTGCAGCTTTGGACATGTTAGGGTTTTTTTTTGTATTTTTGGTCCTTTCATGGGTTTGCATGTCTACCTCACAACCAAGACATGCATGTTAGGTTAATTGGAGATACCAAATTATGCACAGGTGTGAATGTGAGCGTGAACGAGTCCAGCTCGTACGTCACCTCTCACCTAAAATCCGCTTGGATAGAATCCAGCTCACCTCGAGGCTAATAAATAGACGCGATGAAACCATCTCCAACCGAGCGTGAAGCGAAAACCGACGCTCTTTTTTCACTTCAGCCCTCCCCCCGTCTTAAAAAGGTGCTAATGAATATTCCAATGGGGGTAAAAAGGTGACACAACCCCCCCGTCCTCTCTCACTCCTAGGCCAGGCCTGGGCAATTATTATTTTAACTCCGGGGGCTGCATTTAGAGAAAAAAAATGGGTCTGGGGGCTGGTTTATCTATTTTTAGGAACACTAATATAAAACCTCACAATGTCTAAATGAATGCTAAAAACATTATGACAGACCGCCTTAAAAACAATGGAATTGTACATTTTTCTATGAACGATAAAACACGGAATATTGACAAAATATGAACGTCACACCCCCTTCCGATCGACATATTTTATAACCAAGTGAAACGCAACAAACAGGGAACGCAAAGGGTACAAAATAAACCCACTTACAATCCGATATCCATCCATCATCTTCCGCTTATCCGAGGTCGGGTCGCGGGGGCAACAGCCTAAGCAGGGAAGCCCAGACTTCCCTCTCCCCAGCCACTTCGTCTAGCTCTTCCCGGGGGATCCCGAGGCGTTCCCAGGCCAGCCGGGAGACATAGTCTTCCCAACGTGTCCTGGGTCTTCCCCATGGCCTCCTGCCGACTGAACGTGCCCTAAACACCTCCCTAGGGAGGCGTTTAGGCGTTTATATTTGCTGAAATTCCCCTAGAGATCAATAAAGTACTTTCTATTCAATTCTATTCTATTGTGTATATCACTAAGCTTTAGAACTTTATTGTGAAAATGAGACGGCGTGGCGCAGTGGGAGAGTGGCCGTGCGCAACCCAAGGTTCCCTGGTTCAATCCCCACCTAGTACCAACCTCGTCACGTCCGTTGTGTCCTGAGCAAGACATGTCACCCTTGCTCCTGATGGGTGCTGGTTAGCGCCTTGCATGGCAGCTCCCTCCATCAGTGTGTGAATGTGTGTGTGAATGGGTAAATGTGGAAGTAGTGTCAAAGCGCTTTGAGTACCTTGAAGGTAGAAAAGCGCTATACAAGTACAACCCATTTATCATTTAAAATCTCCTTCCGCGTGTGTGGAAACGCTTCCCGCCCACATTTACTTGATGCCTCGTCTGAGCTGCTGTGACGTAGACGACCATAGTAACCACAAACCCCCATTTCCATATGAGTTGGGAAATTGTGTTGGATGTAAATATTGTGAAGTGAATTGTGAATTATATTTATATAGCGCTTTTTCTCTAGCGGACGGGACTCTCGCTGCTGCGGTTGGGTAAATCTGGTGATCCGCCTCCGCTTGAGATGGTTTCCTGTAGACCGGGGGGGGGGGGGGGGGGGGGTTGCCCACATCTGAGGTCCTCTCCAAGGTTTCTCATAGTCAGCATTGTCACTGGCGTCCCACTGGATGTGAATTCTCCCTGCCCACTGGGTGTGAGTTTTCCTTGCCCTTTTGTGGGTTCTTCCGAGGATGTTGTAGTCGTAATGATTTGTGCAGTCCTTTGAGACATTTGTGATTTGGGGCTATATAAATAAACATTGATTGATTGATTGATTGATTGAAAGTGTCTTGCCCAAGGACACAACGGCAGTGACGAGGATGGCGGAAGCGGGAATCGAACCTGTAACCCTCCAGTTGCTGGTACGGCCACTCTTCCAACTGAGCTATACCGCCCCACCACATATAAACGGAATACGATGATTTGCAAATCTTTTTCAACCCATATTCAATTGAATGCACTGCAAAGACAACATAACATATTTGATGTTCAAACTCAATCTTTTTTTTTTTTTTGCAAATAATAACTTAGAATTTCATGGCTGCACACCATGACGAAGTAGTTGGGAAAGGGCATGTTCACCACTGTGTTACATCACCTTTTCTTTTAACAACAGTCAATAAACGTTTGGGAACTGAGGAAACTAATTGTTGAAGCTTTGAAAGTAGAATCAAAAGGTCCGTAATATAATCACTTACGTGCAGTGATTTCTCCAGATTCTCTGAACTTTTTGATTATTTTACGTACCTAAATACCTCAATTCCTTGCAATAGCTCGTTGAGAAATGTTGTTCTAAAACTGTTCCACAATTTGCTTACAGATTAGTGACCCTCGCCCCATCCTTGTTTGTGAATTACTTCGCATTTCATGGAAGCTGCTTTTATAGCCAATCATGGCACCCACCTGTTCCCAATTAGTCTGCGCACCTGTGGGATGTTCCAAATAAGTGTTTGATGAGCATTCCTCAACTTTATCAGTATTTATCACCACCTTTCCCAACTTCTTTGTCACGTGTTGCTGGCATCAAATTCTAAAGTTAATGATTATTTGCACAAAACAAATGTTTGTCAGTTTGAACATCAAATATGTTGTCTTTGGAGCATATTCAACTGAATATGGGTTGAAAATTAGTTGCATCCATCCATCCATCATCTTCCGCTTATCTGAGGTCGGGCCGCGGGGGCAGCAGCCTAAGCAGGGAAACCCAGACTTCCCTCTCCCCAGCCACTTCGTCTAGCTCTTCCCGGGGGATCCCGAGGCGTTCCCAGGCCAGCCGGGAGACATAGTCTTCCCAACGTGTCCTGGGTCTTCCCCCGTGGCCTCCTACCAGCTGGACGTGCCCTAAACACCTCCCTAGGGAGGCGTTCGGGTGGCATCCTGACCAGATGCCCGAACCACCTCATCTGGCTCCTCTCCATGTGGAGGAGCAGCGGCTTTACTTTGAGTTCCTCCCGGATGGCGGAGCTTCTCACCCTATCTCTAAGGGAGAGACCTGGAAACTCATTTGGGCCGCTTGTACCCGTGATCTTGTCTTTTCGGTCATGACCATAGGTGAGGATGGGAACGTAGATCGACCGGTAAATGGAGAGCTTTGCCTTCCGGCTCAGCTCCTTCTTCACCACAACGGATCGATACAACGTCCGCATTACTGAAGACGCCGCACCGATCCGCCTGTCGATCTCACGATCCACTCTTCCCTCACTCGTGAACAAGACTCCTAGGTACTTGAACTCCTCCACTTGGGGCAGGGTCTCCTCCCCAACCCGGAGATGGCACTCCACCCTTTTCCGGGCGAGAACCACGGACTCGGACTTGGAGGTGCTGATTCTCATTCCGGTCGCGAACCGATCCAGTGAGAGCTGAAGATCCCGGTCAGATGAAGCCATCAGGACCACATCATCTGCAAAAAGCAGAGACCTAATCCTGCGGTTACCAAACCGGAACCCCTCAACGCCTTGACTGCGCCTAGAAATTCTGTCCATAAAAGTTATGTTGCAAATCATTGTATTCCGTTTATATTAGTGGGTATCAGTAGGTCTTTAAGTCGGGGTCCACCTTAATCAATTCCTTGTGTGGACAAAGATAATTTTGGGTGGGATTTACCCTGGATAACTTTAGTGTAAACGGGGCCCTGGTTTCACTTTTGTCAGCCAGGCAACAGGTTGGTGGAGTAGAATGAAAACCCGCCAGGCCGGTTTGAGCGTAGACTCGGGGGGGAAAAAAAATAACTCTCCAGGAGATTAAACAAGTGATTCCCAGCAGTCCTGGAGGGGCACCATTTGCGATTCTCTCACATCTAAATCTGGGCTCTCCCCCTGAGCTATGTGCGCTTCATCGAATCCGCTTAAGGAGGAAGAATACACTAAACCACTTTTTGTGAATAAAGCTAATGATTGCTGCACACGCACGTCATGATTACTTAATAAAACTACAACAATAATACCAGCATGTCCATGTAAGACAGGTGAAAGGAGACTTTAGGCGGAAGGGACGGCGGGGGTCCGAGGAGCAGACTCGCTACAATTTGGGGATCAACTGGGGAGTTTTAATGGATTCCGAAACGGATCAACTGACAGGTATCGCTTCTGCGGTCGCGAGCCGTCTGGTGCACTGCAGATGTTTACACCTTGCTTTATAATTAAAATCGGCCAAACAACAAGTCGGTCTTGTAGTCCATCAAGGTCAACAACAACAACAACAACAACAAAAAACAAAGAGTAAATGCAAGAACATGATTAGACAGCCACGTTGGAGCAAGTTAAAGGGGAACATTATCACAATTTCAAAAGGGTTAAAAACAATAAAAATCAGTTCCCAGTGGCATGTTGTATTTTTTGAAGTTTTTTTCAAAATTTTACCGGTCTCCGGATATCCCTAAAAAAAGCTTTAAAGTGCTTGAGTTTCGCTATTTGCGATGCCACTATCCATTTCCCTGTGACGTCACACAGTGCTGCCAATGTAAACAAACAATGGCGAATACCACAGCAAGATATAGCGACATTAGCTCGGATTCAAACTCGGATTTCAGCGGATTCAACAGATTACGCATGTATTGAAACGGATGGTTGGAGTATGAAAGTATTGAAGAAGAAACTGAAGCTATTGACGCTATTCATAGCCATAGCATGGCCGAATAGCTGCGTTAGCATCGCCGGTAAAATGTGCGGACCAAACGATCAGGACTTTCGCATTTTTTGACACTGGAGCAACTTAAATCCGTCGATTGGTAAGTGTTTTTTTTGCATTAAATGTGAGTGGAAGGAAACGTAATATAGTTGCAAATGCATCTACAGGTTATCCATACATCTCTGTTCCATGTCTGCTTTAGCACCGCCGGTAAATAGCATGTTAGCGTCGATTAGCGTAGCATGTTAGCATCGATTAGCTGGCAGTCAACATCAACAAAACTCACCTTTGTGATTTCGTTGACTTTATCCTTGCAAATGCATCTGCAGGTTATCCATACATCTCTGTGCCATGTCTGCTTTAGCACCGCCGGTAAATAGTATGTTAGCGTCGATTAGCGTAGCATGTTAGCATCGATTAGCTGGCTGTCATGCCGTGACCAAATATATCTGATTAGCACATAAGTCAACATCAACAAAACTCACCTTTGTGATTTCGTTGACTTTATCGTTGCAAATGCATCTGCAGGTTATCCATACATCTCTGTGCCATGTCTGTCATCGCCGGTAAAATGTAGAGACACTTTGGCACATTCAATGGGGGTCTGGCGGTAGACACGTTGGCATCTTCGGGCCAGTGGTGCAACTTGAATCCCTCCCTGTTAGTGTTGTTACACCCTCCGACAACACACCGTCGAGGCATGATGTCTCCAAGGTTCCAAAAAATAGTCGAAAAAACGGAAAATAACAGACCTGAGACCCAATGTTAACATTCTGACGTCATCGCCTCCAGCGCGATAAACAGAAAGGCGTTTAATTCGCCAAAATTCACCCATTTAGAGTTCGGAAATCGGTTAAAAAAATATATGGTCTTATTTCTGCACCATCAAGGTATATATTGACGCTTACATAGGTCTGCTGATAATGTTCCCCTTTAAAGGGGAACATTATCACAATTTCCGAAGGGTTAAAACCAATAAAAATCAGTTCCCGGTGGCCTATTATATTTTTCGAAGTTTTTCTCAAAATTTTACCCATCACGCAATATCCCGAAAAAGGTCTTTAAAGTGCCTAATTTAAACCGTTGTTATATCCACCCATCCATTAACCTGTGACATCACAGCGTGAAACAACAAGAAACAAACATGGCGGATAGCACAGAAAGGTATAGATTTTGATTGATTGATTGATACTTTTATTAGTAGATTGCACAGTACAGTACATATTCCGTACAATTGACCACCAGATGGTAACACCCCAATAAGTTTTTCAACTTGTTTAAGTCGGGGTCCACGTTAATCAATTCATGGTAAACAATCTGTTGAGTCCCAGTCCACTCTATGGTGAGTTCAAGAACCGTCGAAATTAGTCGGACAAAACCATGTTAGCCAAATACTGTCATCGGTGAAGCATACAAACAAACATATTAAACAGTGGGCTTTCTAACAATTGGTAAGGTTTGTGTCATCCATCCATCAATTTTCTACCGCGTGTCCCTTTTGGGGTCATGGGGGGGGGGGGGTTGCTGGAGCCTATCTCAGCTGCATTCGGGCGGAAGGCGGCGTACACCCTGGACAAGTCGCCACCTCTACACCGGGCCAACACAGATAGACAGACAACATTCACACTCACATTCATGTTCGTCCTCAAACAAAAAAAAAACATACTAAAACAAACAAAAACCAACATTTTTCTAGCACACTGTGTGACCCGTTTGAATTTAAATCTAATTCTTTGGTTCGTACAGTTTACATGCCAGTGTAAAGGCTACTGTGTTTGTGTTCTGGTATGTTGTTCAAGCTTTAAAGGGGAACACTATCACAATTTCTGAAGGGTTAAAACCAATAAAAATCAGTTCCCAGTGGCTTATTTTATTTTCCGAAGTTTTTTTCAAATTGTTACCCATCACGCAATATCCCGAAAAAGGGCTTCAAAGTGCCTGATTTAAACCGTCGTTATATCCACCCGTCCATTATCCTGTGATCACACAGAAACAAACATGGCGGATATATCAGAAAGGTATAACGATATTAGGTCGGATTCGGACTCGGATTTCAGCGCCGTAAGCGATTCAACAGATTACGCATGTATTGAAACGGATGGTCGGAGTGTGGAGGCAGGTAGCGAAAACGAAATTGAAGAAGAAACCGAAGCTATTGAGCCATATCACGACAGACAGCGGCACGGGAGGAAGCGAGGACAAATTTGGCGATTGGTATGTGTTTGTTTGGCATTAAATGTGGGTGGAGGGAAAGGCTGGATGCAAATATAGCTACAAATGAGGCATAATGATGCAATATGTACCTAAATAGCATGTTAGCATCGATTAGCTTGCAGTCATGCCGTGACCAAATATGTCTGATTAGCACACTCCACATAAGTCAATAACATCAACAAAACTTTGTGCATTCATGCATAACGTTATAAGTTTGGTGGACAAAATGAGACGGAAAAAGAAGGGGCATAAATCATATCCAGGGGGTTTATCTCGCTCGTCCGCGGGAAGAGACTGCCTTCGTCCCTGAATAGCTCGCACTCCGGCAAATTCAGTGGTTAGGAACCACTGAATCAACAAGGTTAAGAACCACTCGATGTCCCCTAGAGAGGAAGGGGGGTCACCCACATCTGCAGTCCTCTCCAAGGTTTCTCATAATCATTCACATTGACATCCCACTGGGTTGTGAGTTTTTCCTTGCCCTTATGTGGGCTCTGAACCGAGGATGTTGTCGTGGCTTGTGCAGCCCTTTGAGACACTTGTGATTTAGGGATAATAAACATTGATTGATTGATTGATTGATTACCCGTATGTCTCAAACGTGGTGGTGTATTTTCCAATATTGCAGATTTCGTTGACTTTGTTGGAAATGCATCGGCTTTGGGTGTCGCAGGATATCCACACATTCTTGCCATCTCTGTCGTAGCATAGCTGACGTCGGTAAAGTGTGCCGAACAAACGAGGGTCTTTAGTATCTTTTGGCCAGTGGTGCAACTTGAATCCGTCTCTGTTCGTGTTGTTACACCCTCCGACGAGGCATTAAGTCGCCAAAGTACGGGAAAACAGTCGAAAACAACGGAAAATAACAGAGCCGATTTGACTTGGTGCGTGTAATAAGATTGAGAAAATGGCGGATCACTTTACGATGTGACGTCATGAGTGAAAGGTCATCGCTCGACAGGCTATCAATTGAAAGGCGTTTAAATCGCCAAATTCACCCTTTTAGAGTTCGGAAATCGGTTAAAAAAAACACATGGTCTTTTTTCTGCACCATCAAGGTATATATTGACGCTTACATAGGTCTGCTGATAATGTTCCCCTTTAACTACATTAAGAGTTTTTGAGCTAATGCAGCTTCATGAAAATACAGTCAACTATTTCCTATTTCCGAGGGTTGCAACTATGGTATTTGTGGAGGGCGGCGAGGAGGCGGAGAATGCGAGGGAGCGGCGAGGAGGGGCGTGCCGGGGCGACGCCACAAGCGAGATCAGGTGCGTGGATCGCGCACCTGGGCCCAATTTATGAATCATTTTGCACTGTTAAAAGGGGTGGAAGCTGGGAAGGTGAGGGGGAGTGGTGGAGGAACAAGGGAGAGAGAGAGGTAGAAACTGGAATGAGCCAACGTGAAGCGAGAGAGGAGGAGGAGAGCCCGAGGCAGACGACGACGACGAGCGAGCGGAGAAGTGGAGCAATGGAAACCAGTTTGGTTTAGACCTTATCCATCCATTTTCTACTGCTTGTCCCTTTCTTATACATAACATATTTTAATTATTAATCTAATGATTAACATCCACAGGGTGGAGCCATTATGTTCATTGTCAATAAGACGTATAAATCACCAGGCCAACTTAGACTTCCTTGTTATAGTCATTCAAATTTGAACTTTACAGTACACATAAGAACTAAATTTCGTTGCATTAGCTCATGGTAGTGCAGGAGAAAAAGATATCAATAAGGTGCGGATATACTGTAAATAAATAGATTACTGTACAGATAAATATATTGCACTTTTGCAGGTTTATGGATGTATGTTATATTGTCTTTTTATTCCAGCGAGTTAATCCATTTTGGGGGGAATTGAGGAGATAGTTATGATGAGTTCAAGGATCAAATAAATGGACACACACACATTCAGGGGATAGTTATGATGCGTTCAAGAGTCAAATGGACACACACACGCACACACAATGAGGGGATAGGTATGATGCGTTCAAGGGTCAAATGGACACACACACTGAGGGGATAGTTATGATGCATTCAAGGGTCAAATGGACACACACAGATTGAGGGGATAGTTATGATGTGTTCAAGGGTCCAATGGAGACACACACACACACACACACACACACACGAGGGGATAGGTATGATGCGTTCAAGAGTCAAACGGACACACACATTGAGAGGATAGGTATGATGCGTTCAAGAGTCAAATAGACACACACACACACACACACACTGAGGGGATAGTTATGATGTGTTCAAGGGTCCAATGGACACACACACACACACACACACACACACACACACACACACACATTGAGGGATTAGGTATGATGTGTTCAAGGCTCAAATAGACACACACACACACACATTGAGGGATTAGGTATGATGCGTTCAAGGCTCAAATGGACAAATACAAACACCCACACACATTGAGGAGATAGTTATGATGCGTTCAAGGGTCAAATGGACACACACACACACAAATAGAGGGGATAGTTATGATGCGATGAAGAGTCAAATGGACACACACACACACACACACATTGAGGGGATAGTTATGATGCGTTCAAGAGTCAAATGGACACACACACACAGAGAGGGGATAGTTGTGATGCGTTCAATAGTCAAATGGACACACACACACACACACACACACACACTGAGGGGATAGGTATGCGTTAGTGAGTCAAATAGACACACACACACACACACACACATTGAGGGGATAGTTATGATGCGTTGAAGGGTCAAATGGACACACACACACACACATTGAGGGGATAGGTATGCGTTCAAGAGTCAAATGGACACACACACACATTGAGGGGATAGGTATGCATTCAAGAGTCAAATAGACACACACACACACACACAGAGGGGATAGTTATGATGCGTTCAAGAGTCAAATTGACACACACACAATGAGGGGATAGTTATGTGTTCAAGGGTCCAATGGAGACACACACACACACACACACACACACACTGAGGGGATAGGTATGATGCGTTCGAGAGTCAAACGGACACACACATTGAGAGGATAGGTATGATGCGTTCAAGAGTCAAATAGACACACACACACACACTGAGGGGATAGTTATGATGTGTTCAAGGGTCCAATGGACACACACACACACACACACACATTGAGGGATTAGGTATGATGCGTTCAAGGCTCAAATAGACACACACACACATATTGAGGGGATAGTTATGATGCGTTCAAGGGTCAAATGGACAAACACAAACACCCACACACATTGAGGAGATAGTTATGATGCGTTCAAGGGTCAAATGGACACACACACACACACACACAAATAGAGGGGATAGTTATGATGCGATGAAGAGTCAAATGGACACACACACACATTGAGGGGATAGTTATGATGCGTTCAAGAGTCAAATGGACACACACACACACACACACACACACACACACAGAGAGGGGATAGTTGTGATGCGTTCAATAGTCAAATGGACACACACACACACACACACACACACTGAGGGGATAGGTATGCGTTAGTGAGTCAAATAGACACACACACACACATTGAGGGGATAGTTATGATGCGTTGAAGAGTCAAATGGACACACACACATTGAGGGGATAGGTATGCGTTCAAGAGTCAAATAGACACACACACACACACACACACACACACACACACTGAGGGGATAGGTATGCGTTAGTGAGTCAAATAGACACACACACACACATTGAGGGGATAGTTATGATGCGTTCAAGAGTCAAATGGACACACACACATTGAGGGGATAGGTATGCGTTCAAGAGTCAAATAGACACACACACACACACACACACACACACACACACTGAGGGGATAGTTATGATGCGTTCAAGAGTCAAATGGACACACACACACACACATTGAGGGGATAGTTATGATGCGTTCAAGAGTCAAATGGACACACACACATTGAGGGGATAGGTATGCGTTCAAGAGTCAAATAGACACACACACACACACACACACACACACACACACTGAGGGGATAGTTATGATGCGTTCAAGAGTCAAATGGACACACACACACACACATTGAGGGGATAGGTATGCATTCAAGAGTCAAATAGACACACACACACACACACACACACACACACACACACAGAGGGGATAGTTAGGATGCGTTCAAGAGTCAAATGGACACACACACACACACACATTGAGGGGATAGTTATGATGCGTTCAAGAGTCAAATGGACACACACACACACACACACAAAGAGAGGGGATAGTTATGATGCGTTCAAGAGTCAAATGGACACACACACACACACACACAAAGAGAGGGGATAGTTATGATGCGTTCAAGAGTCAAATGGACACACACACACACACACACACACACACACACACAAAGAGAGGGGATAGTTATGATGCGTTCAAGAGTCAAATGGACACACACACACACACACATTGAGGGGATAGTTATGATGCGTTCAAGAGTCAAATGGACACACACACACACACACACACACACACACACACACACAAAGAGAGGGGATAGTTATGATGCGTTCAAGAGTCAAATGGACACACACACACACACACACACACACACACACACACACACACACAAAGAGAGGGGATAGTTATGATGCGTTCAAGGGTCAAATGGACACACATTGAGGGGATAGTTATGATGCGTTCAAGAGTCAAATGGACACACACACACACACAACCATTGAATTGATAGTTATGATGCGTTCAAGAGTCAAATGGACACACACACATTGAGGGGATAGGTATGATGCGTTCAAGAGTCAAATAGACACACACACACACACATTGAGGGGATAGTTATGATGCGTTCAAGAGTCAAATGGACACGCACACACACACACGGAGGGGATGGTATGATGCGTTCAAGAGTCAAATAGACACACACACACACACACACATTGAGGGGATAGTTATGATGCGTTCAAGAGTCAAATGGACACACACACACACACATTGAGGGGATAGGTATGCGTTCAAGAGTCAAATAGACACACACACACACACACACACACACACACACACATTGAGGGGATAGTTATGATGCGTTGAAGAGTCAAATGGACACACACACACACACACACACACACACACACACACACATGAGGGGATAGGTATGCGTTCAAGAGTCAAATAGACACACACACACACACACACACACACACACACATTGAGGGGATAGTTATGATGCGTTCAAGAGTCAGATGGACACACACACACACACACATTGAGGGGATAGTTATGATGCGTTCAAGAGTCAAATGGACAAACACACACACACCCACACACATTGAGGAGACAGTTATGATGCGTTCAAGGGTCAAATGGACAAAGACACACAGACATTGAGGGGATAGGTATGATGCGATGAAGAGTCAAATGGACACACACACACACACATTGAGGGGATAGTTATGATGCGTTCAAGGGTCAAATGGACAAAGACACACAGACATTGAGGGGATAGGTATGATGCGTTGAAGAGTCAAATGGACACACACACACACACACATTGAGGGGATAGTTATGATGCGTTCAAGGGTCAAATGGACAAACACACACAGACATTGAGGGGATAGGTATGATGCGTTGAAGAGTCAAATGGACACACACACACACACACACACACACACACATAGAGGGGATAGGTATGATGCGTTCAAGAGTCAAATGGACACACACACACACACATTGAGGGGATAGTTATGATGCGATGAAGAGTCAAATGGACACACACACACACACACACACACATTGAGGGGATAGTTATGATGCGTTCAAGAGTCAAATGGACACACACACACACACATTGAGGGGATAGTTATGATGCGTTGAAGAGTCAAATGGACACACACACACACACACACACACATTGAGGGGATAGTTATGATGCGTTCAAGAGTCAAATAGACACACACATTGAGGGGATAGTTATGATGCGTTCAAGAGTCAAATAGACACACACACACACACACATTGAGGGGATAGTTATGATGCGTTCAAGGGTCAAATGGACAAACACAAACACACCCACACACATTGAGGAGACAGTTATGATGCGTTCAAGAGTCAAATAGACACACACACACACATTGAGGAGACAGTTATGATGCGTACAAGAGTCAAATGGACACACACACACACACTTTGAGGGGATAGTTATGATGCGTTGAAGAGTCAAATGGACACACACACACTTTGAGGGGATAGTTATGATGCATTCAAGAGTCAAATGGACACACACACACACACTGAGGGGATAGTTATGATGCGTTCAAAGGTCAAATTGACACACACACACACACAAAGAGAGGGGATAGTTATGATGCGTTCAAGGGTCAAATGGACACACACACACACACACACACTGAGGGGATAGGTATGATGCGTTCAAGAGTCAAATGGACACACACACAACCATTGAGGGGATAGGTATGATGCGTTCAAGAGTCAAATAGACACACACACACACACTGAGGGGATAGTTATGATGCGTTCAAGAGTCAAATAGACACACACACACACAGAGGGGATAGTTATGATGCGTTCAAGAGTCAAATGGACACACACACACACATTGAGGAGATAGGTATGATGCGTTCAAGAGTCAAATGGACACACACACACACATTGAGGAGATAGGTATGATGCGTTCAAGAGTCAAATGGAGACACACACACACATACATTGAGTTGATAGTTATGATGCGTTCAAGAGTCAAATGGACACACACACACACACACACATTGAGTTGATAGTTATAATGCGTTCAAGAGTCAAATGGAGACACACACACACACACACACACATATTGAGGGGATAGTTATGATGCATTCAAGAGTCAAATGGACACACACATTGAGGGGATAGTTATGATGCGTTCAAGAGTCAAATGGACACACACACACACACGCACACACACATTGAAGGGATAGGTATGATGCGTTCAAGAGCCTAATGGACACACACACACTAAATAACATAATTCTGAAATGTTTTAACTCTTCATATTATTGAAATGCAATAATTGTCCAATTACATAAGCAGTGTAATTATACCAATTTAAATGTTGTGAAATGTTGCATAAATCATTTTGTCAAAATACTAATTAACATTTCCAATTAATGATTATAGTTATAATTAATTATAGTTTTTTTTTTACACTAAATTACAATTATTTTTATCAACATAAAAGTGCAGCTTTTATCTAAGGGCTATGGCCATTTTGGGGGCGTCTTTTTTTGAGTGGGTCTGATAAAGCACGTCAATCCACGTAAAAAAAATTTTTTTTTATCATAAAACCTGTGCAGGAAAAAAAAAAAAAACACATGACGTGGGGAAAAGACAGTATGATTCCGCCCATACGTGTGGAACCTCCCTGCAATGGCGAGGATTGCGTGACGCCGAGTGGGCTTGGTGGTGGAGTGGAAGAGTGTAGTGTAGTGTACATTCACGAACACACACACGCGTGTATGCACTTTTTTTTTTTTTTTTTGCACCACGAACACACATGTATGCGCATCCCCCCAACCCCCCCTTCTCCCCACGCATGATCCCGCCCCACACAGGAAGGGCCATCGTGGCAGCCATTATGAGCCTCAGCCATCATGGCCTACGTGCACGTTTGGCTGCGTGGAGTGGCGCACCCATTGCAGCTTGCAAAAACCCAAATGGCGTGGAAAAAAAACCCTTCTTTATACGCATAGGAACACGTAGATCGATGCGTGGGAGTGTGTAGGAAAGCGTGCATACAAAGGGGGGGTTGCACGTAATGTAAAGGTCACGTGTTCCTGCAGAAAGGAGTGGGGGGGGAGGTTGAATATTTACCTTGTTGTCACGCAATGGGCGCAAAGTGGAAGGCCATCGTGGGGCGTGAACACCACACAAAAAATGGTGACAATTGAGACTTTGACAATTATGGTGTCCATTTTGTGCAGAAGTCAACAACAACAAGGGGGAAGCCCACACAGATTACACACACACACACACATAAGCGATCCACGCGTGGAAGGTCTACCTTAGTTTTTTGGGAACGGAGTAGTCCACTTCTATCACCTTCCCGTGCAATTCCACTTTACCTGTGGAAAGGGAGACAACGTTAGCCACTTGCAGCTATTTATAGGGAGAATAACGTGGATGTTAAAAAGTGTGTGTGTGTGTGTGTGTGTGTCCACGCTATCCACTCCCACTATGCTTTGTAGTGCATTGTGTGTTTTTTTTGCACGCATAAACAATAACAACAAGGGTCAGATGTTCACCAAGGTGGGTGCCACCCAAGGGTGGGGGTGGGGGCAGGGTCCGTGGAGTGGGACCCACGCGCCTCCTCCCGCCCCCGCCAGCTACCTGTTTACGGGCTCCTTTTCCCGCGGACCCCCGCGACCCACCTCCACGACACCTCGTAAAAACACGGCCAGGCGTGCATGCTACACGAAAGTGGCAAGTTTTCCGCGCGGGCGTCGCTCGGCTTCCGTCAATAAAATCACGAGAAAAAATAAGTGAAAAATAATTAGCCGCGTGAAGCATCAAGGGCACCCCCACGCACACGCGCATTCCACACTACATATCGGAATCTGCACGCTTTCGTGTTGCCTCCAGGTTCTCTTTAAAAAAAAAAAAGGGGGCATTTAAGCACCTTTAAAAAAAAAAAAAAAAAAGTGAACGGTTATGGATCATTTCACGCACGCCGCGTGGAAAATCGCGTTAAGAATAAACTCTAAATCAAATATGTCTTTTCATCACGTATCACTTTTTTATTATTATTACTCACCAGAAAGAGTCTCTATTGCCTTCACGGCCCAGTTCTGGTCCGGGAAGTCCACAAAGGCATAGCCGGTTTTGAGGAGGACCTGCTCGGCCACAGGCAGCTTCCTCTCCCCGAAGAGCTGCTGCAAGTCCTCCACTGTCACCGAAGGACTTAAATTCCCGACATATAGTTTGTTCATGGTCTTAAAATGAGGAGAAAGGGAATGAAATCTCCGGGCGAAGGATGGATAATGTTTAAAAAAAATAAAAATAAAAATAAATGTAGAAAAAAAAGATGTATAAGGAGGGACAAAAGGCGGTAGTTACCCCCCTCGGAACGGCTCTATAGGCAAGGCAACCCCCCCTCTTTGCACCAGCAACTCCGGCCCTGGACAAACTCTTTTCACGGGGACTCTGGGAGTTACGACACCACTTCGGAGCCAACAAGCACCGCCTCTAAAATAAAAGCTCCCCTCAAATAAAAAAAAAAAAAAAGGTTTAGTAGTGTGGGTTCCCAGCTGGTTTGAACCCTGGCGGAAAACACTAGAAAAAAAAAAGGGCGGGCTTAATTTCATTTAATAGGTGTATTCGAAAAAATAATAATAATAATAATAATTATTATTATTATTTATGTACACAAGCATGAAAAAAATAATTAATATGTATTTATTTTTTTTACAATGTGAGGTTTAAAAAAAATAAACCCAACCCCCATTTCCGGGTATTCGGCGCATGTCACGTGACACCCCCTGATTGATTGCCGCGCAAGTGTCTTCTCGCGTGTTTCTTTGCGTGCGTGGATGTGTTCGGGCACTTCCTGTACCTTATATGTCGACGCAAGAGTCAAATAGACACACACACACATTGAGGGGATAGTTATGATGCGTTCAAGAGTCAAATGGACACACACACACACACATTGAGGGGATAGTTATGATGCGTTCAAGGGTCAAATGGGCACACACACACACACATTGAGGGGATAGGTATGCGTTCAAGAGTCAAATAGACACACACACACACATTGAGGGGATAGGTATGATGCGTTCAAGAGTCAAATAGACACACACACACACATTGAGGGGATAGTTATGATGCGTTCAAGAGTCAAATAGACACACACACACACATTGAGGGGATGGTTATGATGCGTTCAAGAGTCAAATGGACACACACACACACACATTGAGGGGATAGTTATGATGCGTTCAAGAGTCAAATGGACACACACACACACACACACACATTGAGGGGATAGTTATGATGCGTTGAAGAGTCAAATGGACACACACACACATTGAGGGGATAGGTATGCGTTCAAGAGTCAAATAGACACACACACACATTGAGGGGATAGTTATGATGCGTTGAAGGGGGGGGGGCCTCCACGACACAGAGAGGGGACCCCCCCCCCCTCCCTCCACTTGGTGTGACGTTGCTCCTCCGTGGAAGTAAACATTGCAGACGGCATACCTACAAACGCACACTGAGGGCCTCCATCCATGCATTTTCTACCGCTTATTCCCTTTTTGGGGTCACTATCTCAGCTACAATCGGGCGGAAGGTTTGGCACACCCTAGAATGATCGAGGGCGAGGTCTTGGTTTGTGGGTTTATTGTTAGGCAGTTTCATTAACGTCCTCCCAGCGCGGTAACAACACACAACAACAGCAGTCACGTTTTCGTCTACCGTAAAGCAGTCCGTCTACCGTAAACAGCAATGTTGTGACACTCTTAAACAGGACAATACTGCCATCTACTGTACATGCACCTCAACACCTCCAGGCAACTTCAACCCTTTACTAATACCCTCCTCCATTCACATCCCATCTCCCCGGATTGTAAACATCCATCCATTTCCTACCGCTTATTCCCTTTTTGGGGTCGCGGGGGGCGGGCGCTGGCGTCTATCTCAGCTACAATCGGGCGGAAGGCGGGGTACACCCTGGACAAGTCGCCACTTAATCGCAGGGCCAACACAGATAGACAGACAACATTCACGCTCACATTCACACACTAGGGCCAATTTTAGTGTTGCCAATCAACCTATCCCCAGGTGCATGTCTTTGGAAGTGGGAGGGGCCTATCCCCAGGTGCATGTCTTTGGAAGTGGGAGGAACAGGAGTACCCGGAGGGAACCCACGCAGTCACGGGGAGAACATGCAAACTCCACACAGAAAGATCCCGAGCCCGGGATTGAACCCTGACTACTCAGGACCTTCGTATTGTGAGGCAGACGCATTAACCCCCACTGAGGGCCTGCAGATACAAATTAAAATTAAAGGCTTACTGAAATTAGATTTTCTTATTCGAACGGGGATAGCAGGTCCATTCTATGTGTCATACTTAGGCGATATTGCCATATTTTCGCTTAGAGGATTTAGTAGAGAACATCGACGATAAAGTTCGTAATTTTTGGTCGCTAATAAAAAAGCCTTGCCTGTACCGGAAGTAGCAGACGATGTGCGCGTGACGTCACGGGTTGTGGAGCTCCTCACATCCTCGCATTGTTTACAATCATGGCCACCAGCAGCTAGAGCGATTCGGACCGAGAAAGCGAAGATTTACCCATTAATTGAAGTGAGGATGAAAGATTCGTGGATGAGGAAAGTGAGAGTGAAGGACGAGAAAAAAGAAAAAGACGAGGGCAGTGGGGGCGATTCAGATGTTATTAGACACATTTACTAGGATAATTCTGGAAAATCCCTTATCTGCCTATTGTGTTACTAGTGTTTTAGTGAGATTATATGGTACCTGAAAGTCGGAATGGGTGTGGCCACGGGTGTGGTGACCGCTTCGGACCGAGAAATCGACGATTCCCCCATTAATTGGAGCGAGGATGAAAGATTCGTGGATGAGGAAAGTGAGAGTGAAGGACGAGAAAAAAGAAAAAGACGAGGGCAGTGGGGGCGATTCAGATGTTATTAGACACATTTAGTAGGATAATTCTGGAAAATCCCTTATCTGTTACTAGTGTTTTAGTGAGATTATATGGTACCTGAAAGTCGGAGGGGTGTGGTCACGGGTGTGGTGACCGCCAGTGTCTCTAAGGCAGGGTTCGGGAACCTTTTTGACAGAGAGAGCCATGAAAGCCAAATATTTTATAACACTGAATACAACTAAATGTGTGCATTTTTTAAGTAAGGGCAACATTTTTAGAGTATAATAAGTCTGTCATTCTTTTTAATAACATTCTTATTCTGAAGTTAACGAGTAATAAATAAAATACTTCTAATGAACAGGTGCGGAAGAAAACAGATTGATGGATTAAGGTGCATGAGAATGTTTTATATTCTGAACATTATTTTCAACACTACCAACGGAATTATTCATTACTTATCGTGTTAAGCAACGTCAGCTAATATTTATCTGAGAGCCAGGTGCAGACATCAAATAGCCACATCTTGCTCTAGAGCCATAGGTTCCCTACCCCTACGCAGCTGCAGGAGGACGCAAGCTCCGCTCATGTCTACGGTAAGAGCCGACTTATCACCACAATTTTCTCACCGAAACCTGCCGGTTGACATGTGGTCGGGAACCATGTTCGCTTGACCGCCCTGTTCCATAGTTAAGCTTCACCTTCGGGAATTTTAAACAAGGAACTGTGTTTGTGTTGCTAAAGGCAGCTGCAATACACCGCTTCCCACCTACATCTTTCTTCTTTGACGTCTCCATTATTAATTGAACAAATTGCAAAAGATTCAGCAACACAGATGTCCAGAATATTGCGTAATATTTTGATTAAAGCAGACTACTTATAGCTTGGATCGGGCTGGAAAAAAAATTGTCCGCTACAAGCAGTGACGTCAAACGCACAGGATACATCGCGCGAAAGTTAAAATTGCAATTTAGTAAACTAAAAAGGCCGTATTGTTAATATTTCATCATTGATATATAAACTATCAGACTGCGTGGTCGCTAGTAGTGGCTTTCAGTAGACCTTTAAGTTATTTTTTTTCAAAAGTAATAGTATTTGTTTTGTGTGCGATGCCATCCATCCATTTTCTACCGCTTATTCCCTTTTTGGGGTGGCGGGGGGCGCTGGCGCCTATCCATCCATCCATCCATTTTCTACCGCTTATTCCCTTTCGGGGTTGCGGGGGGCGCTGGCGCCTATCCCAGCTACAATCGGCCGGAAGGTTTGGTACACCCTGGACATGTCGCCTCCTCACCGCAGGGCTTTTGTGTGCGATGGAACGTCCAAAAGTCAGATGTTCATTATAAATAGTTTATGGCGGAATATATTCTAACTGTAAAATAATATGGAAATATAGCTTTTAAAAATGAAGATTAAGTTTTAAGTTTTTTTTTTAACACAACACAACGTTGAATGTTGATTATGTCTCTGAAATTTCCTTTTTCTGAAAAATATTTCTCAAAGCTGTGTTGACCTTCATACCAAGAAGAACGTTCACATAAATCAGGGGTAAGGGAACCTATGGTTCTAGAGCCAGATCTGGCTCTCGGATAAATCTTAGCTGACATTCAATCAATCAATGTTTACTTATATAGCCCTAAATCACTAGTGTCTCAAAGGGCTGCACAAACCACTACGACATCCTCGGTAGGCCCACATAAGGGCAAGGAAAACTCACACCCAGTGGGACATCGGTGACAATGATGACTATGAGAAACCTTGGAGAGGAGGAAAGCAATGGATGTCGAGCGGGTCTAACATGATACTGTGAAAGTTCAATCCATAATGGATCCAACACAGTCGCGAGAGTCCAGTCCAAAGCGGATCCAACACAGCAGCGAGAGTCCCGTCCACAGGAAACCATCTCAAGCGGAGGCGGATCAGCAGCGCAGAGATGTCCCCAGCCGATACACAGGCAAGCAGTACATTGCTTAACACAATAATTATGAATAATTCCGCTGGAATTCACAGTGCTAAAAATAACGTATAAAGCATTCTCATGCATTTAAATCCATCCATCGGTTTCCTACCGCACCTGTTCAAGAAGTCGCATTAGTGGTAAGAAGTATTTTACGTCACGTTGGGGGGGGGTTGCAGCTTGCTGCGGGGTCGTTCTCCCAGGAAGGCATACGGACTACTCGGGACATAGCATTTAGGTAAAAACATGATTTAATTTAAACTAAAAAAAGATACAAACAAAAATCGCTCACAGCGGAGGCACAACTTAGGCTAAGGAACAAAGCTAACGCATAAACAGACTAAGAACATAAATCAAACAAAACTTACTTGGCATGGCATGAAGCACAAAACTATGGCAAGGCATGAAACAAGTCAACACAGGGCGACTGACTGGCAAAGACGAGCTTAAATGCTGCCTCTGATTAGTGCTCGGGAAGCAGAGACAGGTGGACAAAATGAGTAACCAAGGAAACCAGACAAGGGAGTGGAAAAAAACAGGAACTTAAAGAGTCCAAAGGACATAAAAGCACATGGCCAAACAAAAACATGATCAACAGACATGACATTTGATTTATTATTGGTTAGCTTCAGAATAACAATGTTATTAAAAAGAATAAGAGACTTTTTATACTCTAAAAATGTTGGTCTTGTTGGGAACTCGCATGGCTGCAGTTGTGTGTCCCCGATGATGCAAGAATCCAGGAGAGTTGAGTGAAGGTAAGAAAATAATTTAATACTCTTAAGAAACAGAAATAAACAGGAAGCAGTCTTGCATAGTAAATTCTCCAACATGGATTTTATCACTCGAGCACTGAGGAGTGCTTGAGTGAAACATAAATAGAGACTAGTGTGATTGACAGCAGGTGTGAACCGCTGCCAATCAACGAAAACAGAAAAAACAACAGTGCTCCGTGAATAAAACAGGAAATACAACCAAATAAGAGCACTGAACAGGAAGTAAACACAAAAACACGAGAAACGAACAGAAATGAAGTGACAGATTGTCACAGGTCTTACTTAAAAATGCACGCATTTAGTTGTATTGAGTCTTAAAAAATGTGATATGGCTCTCACGGAAATATATTTTGAAATATTTGGCTTTCATGGCTCTCTCAGCCGAAAAGTTTCCCGACCCCTGACATAAATGATGACTCCATCCATCCATCCATCATCTTCCGCTTATCCGAGGTCGGGTCGCGGGGGCAACAGCCTAAGCAGGGAAACCCAGACTTCCCTCTCCCTAGCCACTTCGTCTAGCTCTTCCCGGGGGATCCCGAGGCGTTCCCAGGACATAGTCTTCCCAACGTGTCCTGGGTCTTCCCCGTGGCCTCCTACCGGTTGGACGTGCCCTAAACACCTCCCTAGGGAGGCGTTCGGGTGGCATCCTGACCAAGATGCCCGAACCACCTCATCTGGCTCCTCTCGATGTGAAGGAGCAGCGGCTTTACTTTGAGTTCCTCCCGGATGGCAGAGCTTCTCACCCTATCTCTAAGGGAGAGACCTGGAAACTCATTTGGGCCGCTTGTACCCGTGATCTTATCCTTTCGGTCACGACCCAAAGCTCATGACCATAGGTGAGGATGGGAACGTAGATCGACCGGTAAATTGAGAGCTTTGCCCTCCGGCTCAGCTCCTTCTTCACCACAACGGATCGATACAAAGTCCGCATCACTGAAGACGCCGCACCGATCCGCCTGTCGATCTCACGATCCACTCTTCCCTCACTCGTGAACAAGACCAAGAGGTACTTGAACTCCTCCACTTGGGGCAGGGTCTCCTCCCCAACCCGGAGATGGCGCTCCACCCTTTTGTGGGCGGGAACCATGGACTCGGACTTGGAGGTGCTGATTCTCATTCCGGTCGCGAAACGATCCAGTGAGATCTGAAGATCCTGGTCAGATGAAGCCATCAGGACCACATCATCTGCAAAAAGCAGAGACCTAATCCTGCGGTTACCAAACCGGAACCCCTCAACGCCTTGACTGTGCCTAGAAATTCTGTCCATAAAAGTTATGAACAGAATCGGTGACAAAGGACAGCCTTGACGGAGTCCAACCCTCACTGGAAACGTGTCCGACTTACCGCCGGCAATGCGGACCAAGTTCTGACACTGATCATACAGGGAGCGGACCACCACAATCAGACAGTCCGATACCCCATACTCTCTGAGCACTCCCCACAGGACTTCCCGAGGGACACGGTCCAATGCCTTCTCCAAGTCCACAAAGCACATGTAGACTGGTTGGGCAAACTCCCATGCACCCTCAAGAACCCTGCCGAGAGTATAGAGCTGGTCCACAGTTCCACGACCAGGACGAAAACCACAATGTTCCCTCCTGAATCCGAGGTTCGACTATCCGACGTAGCCTCCTCTCCAGTACACCTGAATAAACCTTACCGGGAAGGCTGAGGAGTGTGATCCCACCATAGTTGGAACACACCCTCCGGTCCCCCTTCTTCAAGAGAGGAACCACCACCCCGGTCTGCCAATCCAGAGGTACCGCCCCCGATGTCCACGCGATGTGGCAGAATCTTGTCAACCAAGACAGCCCCACAGCATCCAGAGCCTTAAGGAACTCCAAGCGGATAAATGATGACTCAAATACATGTATATTAGTAAAAAGCCATAAAAGCCAATTATTAGTTGAATAATAGCAATATTGACTCATGAACAGATCATTTTGATTTTAAGGATTTAAAATTATAGGCAAAACATTTTTAAAATATGACCACAGTCACGTGTAGAAGTTTGACTGTGGGGCGGCATAGCTCGGTTGGTAGAGTGGCCGTGCCAGCAACTTGAGGGTTGCAGGTTCGATTCCCGCTTCCGCCATCCCAGTCACTGCCGTTGTGTCCTTGGGCAAGACACTTTACCCACCTGCTCCCAGTGCCACCCACACTGGTTTACATGTAACTTAGATATTGGGTTTCACTATGTAAAGCGCCTTGAGTCACTAGAGAAAAGCGCTATATAAATATAATTCACACAAAAGTGATGGACGGTATTCTCAATAAAATACTTTTGTTTTGGAAAAAATCGCATTCAACTTTTTTATTCATATCCTTCAATTGACAAGAACAAGAAAGTTTGATCACATTACGCCTGTACTGTATATACCTTTATATACATATATACATACATATATACCTATACTGTATATACCTTTATATACATATATACATACATACATACCTATACTGTATATACCTTTATATACATATATACATACATATATACCTATACTGTATATACCTTTATATACATATATACATACATATATACCTATACTGTATATACCTTTATATACATATATACATACATATATACCTATACTGTATATACCTTTATATACATATATACATACATATCTGCCTTCAAAGGACTCCGGCTTGTTAGTGATTCCCAAAGCCCAAAAAAAGTCTGCGGGCTATAGAGCGTTTTCCGTTCGGGCTCCAGTACTCTGGAATGCCCTCCCGGTAACAGTTCGAGATGCTACCTCGGTAGAACCATTTAAGTCTCACCTTAAAACTCATTTGTATACTCTAGCCTTTAAATAGACCTCCTTTTTAGACCAGTTGATCTGCCGCTTCTTTTCTTTTTCTCCTATGTCCCACTCTCCCTTGTGGAGGGGGTCCGGTCCGATCCGGTGGCCATGTACTGCTTGCCTGTGTATCGGCTGGGGACATCTCTGCGCTGCTGATCCGCCTCCGCTTGGGATGGTTTCCTGCTGGCTCCGCTGTGAACGGGACTCTCGCTGCTGTGTTGGATCCGCTTTGGACTGGACTCTCGCGACTGTGTTGGATCCATTATGGATTGAACTTTCACAGTATCATGTTAGACCCGCTCGACATCCATTGCTTTCCTCCTCTCCAAGGTTCTCATAGTCATTATTGTCACCGACGTCCCACTGGGTGTGAGTTTTCCTTGCCCTTATGTGGGCCTACCGAGGATGTCGTGGTGGTTTGTGCAGCCCTTTGAGACACTAGTGATTTAGGGCTATATAAGTAAACATTGATTGATTGATTGAATTGTAAAAACTTTGAAAATTAAAATATGTTTAAAGATGTTTTTACAGCTTTTTTTTTACCATTTTTGCCAAGTTTTTCATTTTAGTCGACATCAATGAAAAAGCATGGCGATGAGTCACAAGCCGGAGTTGTAGTAACTTCTGGATGTCAGTTTTATCAACCATGTGTGGATGAGTCATTGTGAAAAGTTCTATAATGCTTGCAGAAGTAGTGGAATAGTTGCGAGATCTACTTGGAAGACAATTGTGTGCTCAGAGAGAATAAAAACAAGGCAGCATTGAAAAAAAATGCATCACCATTTAATACATACCAAGAAGAACGTTCACATAAATGATGACACAAATATAATAATACTACAGATGTTGATAAAAAAAAATCAAAATAAAATTATTAGTTGAACCAGGTGACCTGTTCTAAAAATAGCTCAAATAGCAGCACTTACCAGTGAGCTGCCTCTATTTTTTTAAATTGTATTTATTTACTAGCAAGCTGGTCTCGATTTGATCGACATTTTTAATTCCAAGAGAGACAAAACTCAAATAGAATTTGAAAATCCAAGGAAATATTTTAAAGACTTGGTTTTCACTTGTTTAAAAAAATTCTTTTTTTTTTTTTTACTTTGCTTCTTATAACTTTTTAAGAAAGACAGTTTTAGAGAAAAAATACAACCTTAAAAAGGATTTTAGGATTTTTAAACACATATACCTTTTTAACTTTTAAATTCCTTCCTCTTCTTTCCTGACAATTTAAATCAATGTTCAAATAATTTATTTTTTTTATTGTAAAGAATAATAAATACATTTTGATTCAATTCTATATTTTAGCTTCTGTTTTTGCGACAAAGAATATTTCTGAAATATTTCTTCAAACTTATTATAATTAAAATTAAAAAATATATTCTGGCAAATCTACAAAATCTGTAGAATCAAATTTAAATCTTATTTCAAAGTCTTGAATTTTTTTGTTTTTGTTGTTCTGGAAAATCTAGAAGAAATAATAATTTGTCTTTGTTAGAAATATAGCTTGGTCCAATTTGTTATATATTCTAACAAAGTGCAGATTGGATTTTAACCTATTTAAAACATGTCATCAAAATTCTAAAATTAATCTTAATCAGGAAAAATGACTAATGATGTTCCATAAATAATGTTTTTAATTTTTTCAAAAAGATTCGAATTAGCTAGTTTTTCTCTCCTTTTTTTCGGTTGATTTTTTAATTATAAAGAGTCAAAATCGAAAATAAACTTTGTTTCAAATTTTTCATGTTTTCTTCTCTTTTGAACCGTTCAATTAAGTGTTTTTTCATCATTTATTTTCTACATGAAAATTTCCTGACAATTTAAATCAATGTTCAAATATATTTTTTTATTATTGTAAGGAATAATAAATACATTTTGATTTAATTCTTCATTTTAACTTCCGTTTTTTCAACGAATAATATTTCTGAAATATTTTTTCAAAACGTACTATGATTAAAATTAAAGATATATATTCTGGCAAATCTACAAAATCTGTAGAATCAAATTTAAATCTTATTGCAAAGTCTTGAATTTTTTTTTTTTGTTCTGGAAAATCTAGAAGAAATAATGATTTGTCTTTGTTAGAAATATAGCTTGGTCCAATTTGTTATATATTCTAACAAAGTGCAGACTGGATTTTAACCTATTTAAAACATGTCATCAAAATTGTAAAATTAATCTTAATCAAGAAAAATGACTAATGATGTTCCATAAATTATTTTTTTAATTTTTTCCAAAAGATTCGAATTAGCTAGTTTTTCTCTCCTTTTTTTCGGTTGATTTTTTAATTAGAAAGAGTCGAAATCGAAAATAAACTTTGTTTCAAATTTTTCATGTTTTCTTCTCTTTTAAACCGTTCAATTAAGTGTTTTTTCATCATTTATTTTCTACATGAAAATTTCCTGACAGTTTCCTGACAATTTAAATCAATGTTCAAATATTTTTTTTTTTATTGTAAAGAATAATAAATACATTTTGATTTAATTCTTCATTTTAACTTCCGTTTTTTCAACGAATAATATTTCCATCCATCCATTTTCTACCGCTTATTCCCTTTCGGGGTCGTGGGGGGCGCTGGCGCCTATCTCAGCTACAATCGGGCGGAAGGCAGGGTACACCCTGGACAAGTCGCCATATTTTTTCAAAACGTACTATGATTAAAATTAAAAATATATATTCTGGCAAATCTGCAAAATCTGTAGAATCAAATTTAAATCTTATTTCAAAGTCTTGATTTTTTTTTCTTTTTTTTTTTTTCTGGAAAATCTAGAAGAAATAATGATTTGTCTTTGTTAGAAATATAGCTTGGTCCAATTTGTTATATATTCTAACAAAGTGCAGATTGGATTTTAACCTATTCAAAACATGTCATCAAAATTCTAAAATTAATCTTAATCAAGAAAAATGACTAATGATGTTCCATAAATTGTTTTTAATTTTTTCAAAAAGATTAGAATTAGCTAGTTTTTCTCTTCATTTTTTTAGGTTGAATTTTGAATTTTAAAGAGTCGAATTTGAAGATAAACTATGTTTCAAAATTAAATTTTCATTTTTTTCCTGTTTTGCCCTCTTTTAAACCGTTCAATTCAGTGTTTTTTTCATCATTTATTCTCTATAAAAAACCTTCCGTAAAAGGAAAAAAAATGTACGACGGAATGACAGACAGAAATACCCATTTTTTACGTATATAGATTCATTTATTAAAGGAAAATTGAGCAAATTGGCTATTTCTGGCACATTTATTTAAGTGTGTATCAAACTGGTAGCCCTTTGCATTAATCAGTACCCAAGAAGTAGCTCTTGGTTTCAAAAAGGTTGGTGACCCCCGGCATTGATCCACTCACTGCATAACATACCATTTGCTATGACGGAATGACAGACAGAAATACAACTTTTTAAAAAATATTTATCTGTTTCTATTAGGGATGCACCGAAATGAAAATTTGTGGCCGAAGCCGAAACCGAATAAAATTTGAGCGCTTGGCCGAATACCGAATAATAAATGCAGTTTTTCACAACTTTTTTATATTGCATAAATAGCCTAGAATAAATATTTAGACATGTTTTTCAAATAAAGTACATTTTTATTGAATATTGACATTTTTTTCAATATTCCAGTAGCCTTTGCTTTTCAAAAAAAAGCACAGTTTTTCATTTATATTAAGCCTTCAAACAAAACATGCATTCCAAAAAAAAAAATAAAGTGCATTAAAGTGGATAAACCCACAACAAATTAATAATTGTCCTTTTGGCAAAAGTCTGCTTAGCCACAGTAGATATGCTAATAATGTAAACAGAAGGCTTAAGTAAATCTCAATTAAGTGTGTGCTTGTAACCTCATACACTTATACAGGTAGCCTACACAACAGGCTAATAATGTAAACAGAGGCCCCACTAAATCTCAATAAGTGTGTGCTTGTAACCTCATACACTTATACAGGTACACAACATATCCCAGGCCAGAACAGATTTGTCAATAACAGTACTTCAGCTTCAGAAAAAAAAGAAAGAAACTAACCATGTACAAAACAATTTAAATTTAACACTGCACGTTGGTTGATTGCGTCACCGCGTCAAAAAATTGTGTCACACGCCACTATTCGGCCTTGCTTTTAACTCATTCCACCGAAGGCCGAATGTGGCTTTTTTTTGCCATATTCGGCCGAATATATTCGGTTACCGATTAATCGGTGCATCCCTAGTTTCTATATATATTTATTGTGAGAAATCATTAAGATGATCAGTGTATCCAACAAAGATAAATATCATTATTAATAATAACATAGAGTTCCGAAATCCGAGTCCATGGTTCTCGCCCGGAAAAGGGTGGAGTGCCATCTCCGGGTTGGGGAGGAGACCCTGCCCCAAGTGGAGGAGTTCAAGTACCTCGGAGTCTTGTTCACGAGTGAGGGAAGAGTGGATCGTGAGATCGACAGGCGGATCGGTGCGGCGTCTTCAGTAATGCGGACGTTGTACCGATCCGTTGTGGTGAAGAAGGAGCTGAGCCGGAAGGCAAAGCTCTCAATTTACCGGTCGATCTACGTTCCCATCCTCACCTATGGTCATGAGCTTTGGGTCATGACCGAAAGGATAAGATCACGGGTACAAGCGGCCCAAATGAGTTTCCAGGTCTCTCCCTTAGAGATAGGGTGAGAAGTTCTGCCATCCGGGAGGAACTCAAAGTAAAGCCGCTGCTCCTCCACATGGAGAGGAGCCAGATGAGGTGGTTCGGGCATCTGGTCAGGATGCCACCCGAACGCCTCCCTAGGGAGGTGTTTAGGGCACGTCCAACCGGTAGGAGGCCACGGGGAAGACCCAGGACACGTTGGGAAGACTATGTCTCCCGGCTGGCCTGGGAACGCCTCGGGATCCCCCGGGAAGAGCTAGACGAAGTGGCTGGGGAGAGGGAAGTCTGGGCTTCCCTGCTTAGGCTGCTGCCCCCGCGACCCGACCTCGGATAAGCGGAAGAAGATGGATGGATGGATGGAACATAGAGTTACAAGGTAAATTGAGCAAATTGGCTATTTCTGGCAATTTATTTAAGTGTGTATCAAACTGGTAGCCCTTCGCATTAATCAGTACCCAAGAAGTAGCTCTTGGTTTCAAAAAGGTTGGTGACCCCTGTTTTAATGCATATCAGAATGACCATAGGTCTCCTTTAAAGGCCTACTGAAATGAGATACTTGATCATTTCGCGATATTGCCATATTTTTGCTGAAAGGATTTAGTAGAGAACATCCACGATAAAGTTCGCAACTTTTGGTCGCTAATAAAAAAGCCTTGCCTGTACCGGAAGTATACTAGTGTGACATCACCGGTGTGAGGGCTCCTCACATTGTTTATAATGGGAGCCACCAGCAGTAAGAGCGATTCGGACCGAGAAAGCGACAATTTCCCCATTAATTTGAGTGAGGATGAAAGATTCGTGGATGAGGATAGTGATAGAGAAGGACTAGAAAAAAATAAAAAATAAAAAGCGACGGCTCTGTCAGAGTTATTTGTTGACGAACCCCAAGATGCAGGGATGGAGGCAGGCATGGAGTGAGCAAACATGATTTTAATATAAATACTAAGACAAAACCAAACAAAGGGTTCAAACCAAAATCGCGCAGGTGGGCGGATAAAAAAAAAAAAAAGGCCTTTAGCATAGAAGCTAACAAGAAACAAAAAGGAACTTTAGCATGGAAGCTAGAGGATGACAAACAGAAAAACTGGAAATAGCTATGGCTAACAAAAACAGCTTTTAAGTCTCACCTTAAAACTCATCTGTATACTCTAGCCTTTAAATAGACCTCCTTTTTAGACCAGTTGATCTGCCGTTTCTTTTCTTTCTCCTATGTCCCCCCCTCCCTTGTGGAGGGGGTCCGGTCCGATGACCATGGATGAAGTACTGGCTGTCCAGAGTCGAGACCCAGGATGGACCGCTCGCCTGTATCGGTTGGGGACGTCTCTGCGCTGCTGATCCGCTTGAGATGGTTTCCTGTGGACGGGACTCTTGCTGCTGTCTTGGATCCGCTTGAACTGAACTCTCGCGGCTGTGTTGGAGCCACTATGGATTGAACTTTCACAGTATTATGTTAGACCTGCTCGACATCCATTGCTTTCGGTCCCCTAGAAGGGGGGGTTGCCCACATCTGAGGTCCTCTCCAAGGTTTCTCATAGTCAGCATTGTCACTGGCGTCCCACTGGATGTGAATTCTCTCTGCCCACTGGGTGTGAGTTTTCCTTGCCCTTTTGTGGGTTCTTCCGAGGATGTTGTAGTTGTAATGATTTGTGCAGTCCTTTGAGACATTTGTGATTTGGGGCTATATAAATAAACATTGATTGATTGATTGATTGATTACCGCTACGACGACCAGGACACGATGTAGCACGACAGCTAATAGCTGAAATGACAGGTAGCAAAGACACAAGAATGACATGAGGCAACGACTATACAAATGACAATACAATGATCCAGCAGCTGACACAAGACAAAGGAGGTACAAATAGGAGCCGGCTGATTGGCAACAGGTGTGGCCAGATGCCTATCAGCCCCAGCTGAAGGGGAACACAGCACTCAGGGAACAAGACAAGAAGCTGACAAAATAAGAGCACTAGACAGGAACTAAGGACAGGAAATACTAAACACACTGAGGAGGAACACAGCACTCAGGGAACAAGACAAGAAGCTGACAAAATAAGAGCACTTGACAGGAACTAAAAGACAGGAAATATCAAACACAGGAAACAGACAAATGCAGAGGAAAAAAACTAAAACATAGACAAACTGTCAGGGGCAAGCCTGACAGGCTCCAGGCGGCGGAAGTGTGAGCGTTTCAGATGTAATTAGACACATTTACTAGGACAATTCTGGAAGATCCCCTTATCTGCTTATTGTTTTACTAGTGTTTTAGTGAGATTGTAAAGACATACCTTGAGGTCGGATGACTGCGGTGAACACGCAGTGTCTCAGAGAGAAGCCGAGGAGACAAGCTCACAGCTGCCTTTTTTGACAGCTACTGCAGGAGGACAAATAATCCACTGATGTCTCCGGTAAGATACATATCACAATGTTCCCATCCAAAAACATGCTGGTTGACCGCTCTATGTTAAAGCTTCACAATGAATTGATTAACGTGGACCCCGACTTAAACAAGTTGAAAAACTTATTGGGGTGTTCCCATTTAGTGGTCAATTGTACGGAATATGTACTGTACTGTGCAATCTACTAATAAAAGTATCAATCAATCAATCAAACAACAAACAAAGAAACACCGGCTGTGTCTCGGTGCTAAAGACAGCTGCAATACACCGCTTCCCACCTACATCTTTCTTCTTTGATGTCTCCATTATTAATTGAACAAATTGCAAAAGATTCAGCAACACAGACGTCCAAATTACCGTGTGATCGCGCGGTGAAAACACACGACTTTTGGCCGTAAGCGGTGCCGAGCTAGCACGTCACCTCCAACCCGAAACGTCACAAACACGCCTCATCATTCCGCGACGTTTTCAACAAGAAACTCCGCGGGGAATTTAAAATTGTAATTTAGTAAACTAAAATGTTGCAATGTTAATATTTCATCATTGATATATAAACTATCAGACCGCGTGGGTTTCAGCAGGCCTTTAAAGACGTTCCTGACACTTATTGACTATGAAGTGTACATAATGGACAATGAAGTCCAGTGGTGGCGTGCACAATCAGCGATGTGTCGAATGTACGCTCAGTAAGGCGACACACAAACGCACCATCAGCTGTCACATGGAGGTTAAGTAATATTATGACAGCCGCATAAAAGAAAGCATTGTGGGAAAACGCCCTGTTTATCACACTGGTTTATTTGTAGCTTAAAAGAAGAATGCAAAAACTGCAAGTGGGAGCTGAAGGCAAATAGAGGAACATGTGACAAATGATACTTGCAACTGTGGGGTTGCTTGTTATTGATCCTGGAGGGTCATCATACTTAAATTGGACTGTTATTCCAATTAACCTACTGTGCTACTTTTATGTGGCATCTTTATTTTATGACGCTCAAGACCGTTAGCTCGGTAAGGACGCCAGGATTCGGCTTGAGGATCATTTCTGGTCCACCCGCTTCAGGAAAGTAACTAGGGAAATAATTACAAAAGTACACTTCATTCATTAACGGTGTTAGAAAAAAGATCGGTTAGAATAAGACATAATGTTGGATATAGAGAGCATACAACCCCCTTATTTTATTGAATCAAAATACTGACATTGCACGACTTAGTGAATTTGCAAACAGCTAAAATTATACACGAAGCAAACTATAACCTGCTACCCAGGAATATACAACAATTCTTAAAAAAAGAGGAGAAATATAATCTTGGGGAAAAATGTCATTTAAAACACTAAAGACTTTCAGTATATCTGTATGTGGAATTACAAACCCCATTTCCATATGAGTTGGGAAATATAAACGGAATACAATAATTTGCAAATCATTTTCAACCCATATTCAGTTGAATATGCTACAAAGACAACATATTTGATGTTCAAACTGATAATTTTTTAAATTTTTTAACAAATAATAATTAACTTTAGAATTTGATGCCAGCAACACGTGACAAAGAAGTTGGGAAAGGTGGCAATGAATACTGATAAAGTTGAGGGATGCTCATCAAACACTTATTTGGAACATCCCACTGGTGTGCAGGCTAATTGGGAACAGGTGGGTGCCATGATTGGGTATAAAAAAACAGCTTCCCAAAAAAATGCTCAGTCTTTCACAAGAAAGGATGGGGCGAGGTACACCCCTTTGTCCACAACTGCGTGAGCAAATAGTCAAACAGTTTAAGAACAACCTTTCTCAAAGTGCAATTGCAAGAAATTTAGGGATTTCAACATCTACGGTCCATAATAACATCAAAAGGTTCAGAGAATCTGGAGAAATCACTCCACGTAAGCGGAAAGGCCAGAAACCAACATTGAATGACCGTGACCTTCCATCCCTCAGATGACACTGTATCAAAAACTGACATCAATCTCTAAAGGATATCACCACATGGGCTCAGGAAGACTTCAGAAAACCACTGTCACTAAATACAGTTCGTCACTATATCTGTAAATGCAAGTTAAAGCTCTACTATGCAAAGCGAAAACCATTTATCAACAACATCCAGAAACGCCGCCGGCTTCTCTGGGCCCAAGATCATCTAAGATGGACTGATGCAAAGTGGAAAAGTGTTCTGTGGTCGGACGAGTCCACATTTCAAATTCTTTCTAGAAATATTCAACATTGTGTCAACCGGACCAAAGAGGAAGCGAACCATCCAGACTGTTATCGACGCAAAGTTCAAAAGCCAGCATCTGTGATGGAACGGGGGTGCATTAGTGCCCAAAGCATGGGTAACTTACACATCTGTGAAGGCACCATTAATGCTGAAAGGTACATACAGGTTTTAGAACAACATATGCTGCCATCAAAGCACCGTCTTTTTCATGGACGCCCCTGCTTATTTCAGTAAAACAATGCCAAGCCACATTCAGCACGTGTTACAACTTCGTAAAAAAGGAGTGCGGGTACTTTCCTGGCCCGCCTGCAGTCCAAATCTGTCGCCCATGGAAAATGTGTGGCGCATTATGAAGCGTAAAATACGACAGTGGAGACCCCGGACTGTTGAACGACTGAAGCTCTACATAAAACAAGAATGGGAAAGAATTCCACTTTCAAAGCTTCAGCAATTAGTTTCCTCAGTTCCCAAACGTTTATTGAGTGTTGTTAAAAGAAAAGGTGATGTAACACAGTGGTGAACATGCCCTTTCCCAACTACTTTGGCACGTGTTGCAGCCATGAAATTCTAAGTTAATTATTATTTGCAAAAAAAAAAATTATGTTTATCAATTTGAACATCAAAAATCTTGTCTTTGTAGCATATTCAACTGAATATGAGTTGAAAAGGATTTGCAAATCATTGTATTCTGTTTATATTTACATCTAACACAATTTCCCAACTCATATGGAAACGGGGTTTGTAATATGATCCACTTCAAGAAACTATTCAAACTTAAAGAGTTTACAAAGTACAAAGAAGAACCACCATGATAAATATTCTGAATTTATTTCATCCTTCTATTCATTTTCTAGATAATCTTACTCATCTCACCATACGAAATATAACTTACTTTACCAATTATTTATTTATTTATTTTTATTGTGATTACTTTTGGAGTATATTGTGAGTATATTGATTGATACTTTTATTAGTAGATTGCACAGTACAGTACATATTCCGTACAATTGACCACTAAATGGTAACACCCCAATAAGTTTTTCAACTTGTTTAAGTCACGTTAATCAATTCATGGTACAAATATATACTATCAGCATAATACAGTCATCACACAAGTTAATCATCAGAGTATGTACATTGAATTATTTACATTATTTACAATCCGGGGGGTGGGATCAGGAGCTTTGGTTGATATCAGAACTTTAGTCATCAACAGAGAAATGTGGACATTGAAACAGTGTAGGTCTGACTTAGTAGGATATTGAGTTCAGATAGCATAAGAACAAGTATATACATTAGAAGTACATTTGAGTTGTTTATAATCCGGGGAGATGGGATGTGAATGGAGGAGGGTATTAGTAAAGTGTTGAAGTTGCCTGGAGGTGTTGTTTTAGAGCGCTTTTGAAGGAATATAGAAATGCACTTACTTTTACACCTGTTGGGAGTGCATTCCACATTGATGTGGCATAGAAAGAGAATGAGTTAAGATCTTTGTTAGATCGGAATCTGGGTTTAACGTGGTTTGTGGAGCTCCCCCTGGTGTTGTGGTTATGGCGGTCATTTACGTTAAGGAAGTAGTTTGACATGTACTTCGGTATCAAGGAGGTGTAGCGGATTTTATAGACCAGGCTCAGTGCAAGTTGTTTTACTCTGTCCTCCACCCTGAGCCAGCCCACTTTGGAGAAGTGGGTTGGATTGAGGTGTGATCTGGGGTGGAGGTCTAGAAGTAACCGGACTAGCTTATTCTGGGATGTTTGGAGTCTAGATTTCACTAAAACACTAGCAACACAATAGAAAGATATGGGATTTCCCAGAATTAACCTAGTAAATGTGTTTAAAAACATCTGAAACTTTTTTATTATTTATTTTTTCTATGAATATCCTCAAACACGAATTTTTCATCCTCGCTCAAATTAATGGGGAAATTGTCGTTTTCTCGGTCCGAATAGCACTTTTTGTTGGAGGCTCCCATTAAAAACAATGTGAATATGTGAGAAGCTGTCACGGCAAATTTCTTCCCCTTACAAAAACCTTCCCCCCGGGAGACATTTGGCGTTAATGCTTGAAGGACCCCAATGAGGGTGGAAGGACCTTAAAGCAGCCAACACAGCTGCCTGTTTTAAAAGCATTATAATTGGCTTGATTGTCCATCATCTTCCGCTTATCCGAGGTCGGGTCGCGGGGGCAACAGCCTAAGCAGGGAAACCCAGACTTCCCTCTCCCCAGCCACTTCGTCTAGCTCTTCCCGGGGGATCCCGAGGCGTTCCCAGGCCAGCCGGGAGACATAGTCTTCCCAACGTGTCCTGGGTCTTCCCCGTGGCCTCCTACCGGTTGGACGTGCCCTAAACACCTCCCTAGGGAGGCGTTCGGGTGGCATCCTGACCAGATGCCCGAACCACCTCATCTGGCTCCTCTCCATGTGGAGGAGCAGCGGCTTTACGTTGAGTTCCTCCCGGATGGCAGAGCTTCTCACCCTATCTCTAAGGGAGAGACCTGGAAACTCATTTGGGCCGCTTGTACCCGTGATCTTATCCTTTCGGTCACGACCCAAAGCTCATGACCATAGGTGAGGATGGGAACGTAGATCGACCGGTAAATTGAGAGCTTTGCCTTCCGGCTCAGCTCCTTCTTCACCACAACGGATCGGTACAACGTCCGCATTACTGAAGACGCCGCACCGATCCGCCTGTCGATCTCACGATCCACTCTTCCCTCACTCGTGAACAAGACTCCGAGGTACTTGAACTCCTCCACTTGGGGCAGGGTCTCCTCCCCAACCCGGAGATGGCACTCCACCCTTTTCCGGGCGAGAACCATGGACCCGGACTTGGAGGTGCTGATTCTCATTCCGGTCCCTGTATGATCAGTGTCAGAGCTTGGTCCGCATTAGTAAGTCGGACACATTTCCAGTGAGGGTTGGACTCCGCCAAGGCTGCCCTTTGTCACCGATTCTGTTCATAACTTTTATGGACAGAATTTCTAGGCGCAGTCAAGGCGTTGAGGGGTTCCGGTTTGGTGACCGCAGGATTAGGTCCCTGCTTTTTGCAGATGATGTGGTCCTGATGGCTTCATCTGATCGGGAGCTTCAGCTCTCGCTGGATCGGTTCGCAGACGAGTGTGAAGAGGCTTGATTGTCATTGGTGAAAAATAACGGTGAGGAAAAAAGATTCGCATTCCAGCATGCTAACCTTTTCATCTATTTTTGCTTCGCTATTTTGGCAGCTGTAACCTTTAAGAGTCATATAACTTGGTATTGTTCCGCTCTCATTGGGGTCCTTCAGGCATTGGTAAGGTTTCCGGGGGGGAAGGTTTTTGTAGGGGGAAGAAATTTGGCGTGACAGAGCCATCACACGGGTGACGTCATCGTCTGCGACTTCCGGTAGAGGCAGGGCTTTTCTCTCAACACCGACAGTTGCAAATTTTATTGTCTATGTTCTCTACTAAATCCTTTCAGCAAGAATATGGCAATATAGCGAAATGATCAAGTATGACACATAGAATGGACCTGCTATCCCCGTTTGAATAAGAAAATCTCATTTCAATAGGCCTTTAAGTATACTTGCATTAACAATAATTTAGCGTTAACTCTTGAAGAAAAAAAAAAATCACCGCCCGAACAGGGACTTGAACCCTGGACCCTCAGATTAAAAGTCTGATGCTCTACCGACTGAGCTATCCGGGCTCTGCTCCTTACTGAGTGAACATTAGAATATATTATCTACATATGTCGTTGTGTCGTTGTGTTGTTGCTGACATGTTACATATTTACGGTTTTTAATCGTCCCTGGCTACATACTTCTTAAATAATGCGGTTGTCACGTCCGTATTTGTGTGGAAAGACGCTTTGTGACGTCATTCCCTACAAACACAGCGACATCTAGTGGCGAGTTTGGGGCAAGACAGTCACCCTTAAAGGCAATCTGCGAGTGCATGGTTTATTATTTACTATCACTTCACCAAACTATTTTTTTAAATGAACTTACTAGTGTCTTTCACTTCAATATACGAGCGGTTCCGCGACATCTGGAAACAATGAGGGAATTAATCTTAGCAAAGACAGGATTTGGATACACAATACATACCGTGTTTTTTTGAAGCTGCCGACAGAAGCAATTATATTTCATTGAAGTTGACTTCTTATACTAGTCTAAGTTAGTTAAAGGAACTTAATTCCTCTACTATTCTTAGTTGGGACTTAAGTCCCTTTAATCAATCAATCAATCAATGTTTATTTATATAGCCCCAAATCACAAATGTCTCAAAGGACTGCACAAATCATTACGACTACAACATCCTCGGAAGAACCCACAAAAGGGCAAGGAAAACTCACACCCAGTGGGCAGGGAGAATTCACATCCAGTGGGACGCCAGTGACAATGCTGACTATGAGAAACCTTGGAGAGGACCTCAGATGTGGGCAACCCCCCCCCCCCTCTAGGGGACCGAAAGCAATGGATGTCGAGCGGGTCTAACATGATACTGTGAAAGTTCAATCCATAGTGGCTCCAAGACAGCCGCGAGAGTTCAGTTCAAAGCGGGTCCAAGACAGCAGCGAGAGTCCCGTCCACAGGAAACCATCTCAAGCGGAGGCGGATCCGCAGCGTAGAGATGTCCCCAACCGATACAGGCGAGCGGTCCATCCTGGGTCTCGACTCTGGACAGCCAGTACTTCATCCATGGTCATCGGACCGGACCCCCTCCACAAGGGAGAGTGGGACATAGAAGAAAAAGAAAAGAAGCGGCAGATCAACTGGTCTAAAAAGGAGGTCTATTTAAAGGCTAAAGTATACAGATGAGTTTTAAGGTGAGACTTAAATGCTTCTACTGAGGTGGCATCTCGAACTGTTACCGGGAGGGCATTCCAGAGTACTGGAGCCCGAACGGAAAACGCTCTATAGCCCGCAGACTTTTTTTGGGCTCTAGGAATCACTAATAAGCCGGAGTCTTTTGAAGGCAGATTTCTTGCCGGGACATATGGTACAATACAATCGGCAAGATAGGATGGAGCTAGACCGTGTAGTATTTTATACGTAAGTAGTAAAACCTTAAAGTCACATCTTAAGTGCACAGACTAGTAGAGCAATTGCTTACTTTCGTAGTCTTAGGTATAAAGGAATAAAACTGTGGCGGAGTATTTGACTTGGTTAATAGCCTGCGACGTCTTATATGAAGCGTTGTTTTTACATTTACAAATATAAAACATTACAAATATTTCCCTATTTAAAGGCCTACTGAAATGAAATGTTCTTATTCAAACGGGGATAGCAGGTCCATTCTATGTGTCATACTTCATCATTTCGCCATATTGCCATATTTTTGCTGAAAGGATTTAGTAGAGAACATCCACGATAAAGTTTGCAACTTTTGGTTGCTAATAAAAAAAAGCTTGTTATTTAATTAATAATAACAGTCATGTATTTTATCTCATTAATAATAATAATGTACTTTTAATTCATTAATAAAATATATTAATATTCTGCTTTTATATTATTACAAATTATAATAAAGTACTTTTATTTCATGTTGCGTTGAAGTGCTTAGCGCGGGTAAAACACAATGACGTGATATTGATGCGACGTCACAGTCACGTGACGGTATTTAAAACATTTTCATAATATTCACCAGAAAAGACAGAGTCGGAATCATTCAGCCGCTTCTAGCTGACGACGAGGTTGATGTTTCGTCCCAAAGTAAGACAATTACTTACTAAATGGCAGCCTAATATTTGTTTTTAACCATTTAAATGGGGCGTTTAATTGTTGTCTGCTTTACAGCAGGACGTCGAATGGCTGCAGCGAGACATCGAGGAAAACCGTCTAATACTGAATGAAACACGACAGAAAAGACTCCAAGTTGAGGAAGAAATACAACAAATGTATGTTGGAGTTAAATCTGCGTTTTGTCACAATTTTAAATGCTTCCATTTAAAATTGGTAGTCCGTAAGGACCAGATGAGTCGCCCGCTGGCCTGTTCTAAAAATAGCTCAAATAGCAGCACTTACCAGTGAGCTGCCTCTATTTTTATAATTTGATTTATTTACTAGCAAGCTGGTATCGCTTTGCTCGACATTTTTAATTCTAAGAGAGACAAAACTCAAATAGAATTTGAAAATCCTAGAAAATATTTTAAAGACTTTGTCTCTTGTTTAAATAAATTCATTAGTTTTTTACTTTGCTTCTTAAAACTTTCAGAAAGACAATTTTATAGAAAAAATACAACCTTAAAAATGATTTTAGGATTTTTAAACACATATACATTTTTACCTTTTAATTCCTTCCTCTTTTTTCCTGACAATTTAAATCAATGTTCATGTCAATTTATTTTTTTATTGTAAAGAATAATAAATACATTTTAATTTAATTCTTCATTTTAGCTTCTGTTTTTTCAACAAAGAATATTTCTGAAATATTTCTTCAAACTTATTATTATTAAAATAAAATAAAAAAAATTCTGGCAAATCTAGAAAATCTGTAGAATCAAATTTGAATCTTATTTCAAAGTCTTGAATTTTTTTTTTTGTTCTGGAAAATCTAAAATAAATAATAATGATTTGTCTTTGTTAGAATAATAGCTTGGTCCAATTTGTTGTATATTCTAACAAAGTACAGATTGGATTTTAACCTATTCAAAACTGGTGTGAGTTTTCCTTGCCCTTATGTGGGCCTACCGAGGATGTCGTAGTGGTTTGTGCAGCCCTTTGAGACACTAGTGATTTAGGGCTATATAAGTAAACATTGATTGATTGATGTTATCAAAATTCTAAAATTAATCTTAATCAAGAAAAATGACTAATGATGTTCCATGAATTATTTTTTTTAATTTTTTCCAAAAAGATTCAAATTAGCTAGTTTTTCTCTTCATTTTTTTCGGTTGAATTTTGAATTTTAAAGCGTCGAAATTGAAGATAAACTCTTTTTCAAAATAATTTTTCATTATTTTCGTGTTTTTTCCTCTTTTAAACCGTTCAATTAAGTGTTTCTTTCATCATTTATTCTCTACAAAAAAGCTTCCATAGAAGGAAAAAAAATGTACGACGGAATAACAGACAGAAATACCCTTTTTTTTTTAAAATATTTATCTGTTTCTATATACTGTATGTTTATTGTGAGAAATCATTAAGATCAGGGGTGCCCATTACGTCGATCGCGAGCTACCAGTCGACCGCGGGGGGTGTGTCAGTCGATCTCCAGCCAGGCTTTTAAAAAAAATAGACCTAAAAATGAGTGATCATCAATCTTCACCAAGACGTCACTTAAATGACATTCACGGTACCGGAGGGTCTTGTGAGATGACGCTGGCTGCTGCAAGATCATTATTATGAAAATATGACCGAGAGGAAGGCGAGAAACACTTTTTATTTCAACAGACTCTCGCGCCGTACCTTCCGTCAAAACTCTAAAGGCCGACTGCACATTTTTTATCTTCACAATAAAAGCCCTGCTTCATGCTGCCTGCGCTAACTAAATACAGAGTCTCGGAAAACTGGCGTGCACAAGCGATCCCTCAGAAAGCTGGCGTGCACATCACTTGTGCACGCCCGCTTTCCGAGACTCTTATTTTGTTAGCGCAGGCAGCATGAAGCAGGGCTTTTATTGTGAAGATAGGAAATGTGCAGTCGGCCTTTAGAGTTTTGACGGAAGGGACGGCGCGAAAGTCTGTTGAAATAAAAAGTGTTTCTCGCCTTCCTCTCTGTCATTTTTTTCATAATAATGAACTGGCAGCAGCCAGCGTCATCTCACAAGACCCTCGGGTGCCGTGAATGTCAATCAAGCAAGCTACGGAATTTGCCACCAATGTTTTTCTTGTAAAGTGTATGGAAGCTGGATGAATTAGATGCCAAAAACCAACCACTTTCATGTGGTATTGTACAGAAAGGACAACTTTTTTTCTCCTCCATTTGAAAATGTGGATGTTATCATCATTACTGTCTGATTCCAATCAATGCAAGTCATCAGAATCAGGTAATACACCAACTTATATTCTTGTCTTTGTGAAAGAAAGACATCTATATGTGTTACACATGCTTGTATTATCATTAAACACATTTAACTTGTTTACAAAAATGTCTCTTTCATAAATAAATAAATATAAATGATATATATAAATGAGGTAGATCCCCTCGAGTTGGTCAATTGAAAAGTAGCTCGCCTGCAGAAAAAGTGTGGGCACCCCTGATTAAGATCAGTGTTTCCACAAAGATGAATATCATTAATTATTAATAATAACAGAGTTAAAGGTAAATTGAGCAAATGGGCTATTTCTGGCAATTTATTTAAGTGTGTATCAAACTGGTAGCCCTTCGCATTAATCAGTACCCAAGAAGTAGCTCTTGGTTTCAAAAAAGTTGGTGACCCCCGGCCTAATGAATAAAACTGTCAAGCTGGCAGCATCACTTCCGGGTTTTATTTCCGCAATT
>NC_084629.1:44256834-44274334 GCF_033978795.1 Nerophis ophidion | reverse complement strand
AGACAAATAAAACGCGTGAAAATCAGTGGTATTCGGTGAAGTAAAATGAATTAAATGTGCTGACAGTTCATTGCTCCTGCCGAATGAATTGCACTGAGTGGAGCGGATCACCACTCCAAGATGGCGGCCCCGCATCTTGTCAGCGCCAGTAAGCAGTAGCGCTCGATGCTGCGTCTACTTATAAAATGTCTATGTCAGGGGTGTCCAAAATTTTTCCACTGAGGGCCGCACACTGAAAAATCAAAGTACGCGGGGGTCGAGTTGATATTTTTTCATTTTCAAAACCAATACAATATACACTTTTTTTATTTTTGTAATTGTTGGGGCTCCCTCAAGTTAGTTCTTAAGGACCCAGAAGGGTTTCAGTCTTAAACAAGGTTCAAAATAAGTCATATATTTTTTTTTTTTCAGAAAACCTTTGAATCGCTAATTCTACTTCATTGTTGTTTTTTTTACTTTTTACTAGCTTTTTGTCGAAACCCTATTTTTTGAGGCAAAATATACAATATTTTATATATACAATATTTTTCCCAAAAAGATTTTCAAACTGAAATATTTAATGTGAAGTAATTGGATCCCTAAATAGGTCAGTAATTCATAGCAAAATTGATTAGAATTCATTATTTTTTTTATTTTTTTTTTTTTTTTTTTTTTTAGCAAAGACAGCTATTAAATTCCACTAAAATCCTCAGGGATCCAAAAGTGCCCCACTCATAAAAAGGTCATGCTTTCTTTAATTTTTTTGAATTTTTCATTCAACACTTAAATCTCTATATCAGCTTCAGATAATATATATATTGTAATTGGTTTAGTATATTTATAATAACAATAAGATGATTAGTATAATTAGTATTAGTATATAATTAGTATGGACTTTTTTTTCTTCCAATTTTGACATTTTTCATGTTTTTATGTTCGTTGTATTTATGTCCTTTTTGTCCTTAAATCAATCAATAAATTATAGCAACATTGATTTTTATTCATTATTATTTTTTGAGAAATTATTTAAAAAAAAAAAGGGTGTTATTAGAGTCGACAATGCAACTTTTTCTCGTTGCGTTTCACCAATTTGCTCTTTTATTCCACTTTTTATATAAAAAAAAAAAATATATATATATTTTAGTATTTTTAGAATGCTGCGGGCCGGTAAAACATTAGCTGCGGGCCGCAAATGGCCCCCGGGCCACACTTTGGACACCCCTGGTCTATGTGTATCCTCACCCTGTGGATACACACTCCAGTAAAGTAAGTGACGATATGCACCTATAACAGGGGTCAGCAACCCGCATGCGGCTCTTTAACGCCGCCCTAGTGGCTCTCTGGAGCTTTTTCAAAAATATATGAAAAATGGAAATGATGAAGGGAAAGAAACATATTTTTTGTTTTGATTTGGTTTCTGTAGGAGGACAAACATGACCCAACCTCCCTAATTGTTATAAAGCACACTTTTTATATTAAACATGCTTCACTGATTCGAGAATTTGGCGAGTATCGTTTTGTCCTACTAATTTTGGCGGTCTTTCAACTCACCGTAGTTTGTTTACATCAGGGGTCACCAAGGCTGTGCCCGTGGACACCAGGTAGCCCGTAAGGACCAGATGAGTCGCCCGCTGACCTGTTCCAAAAAATAGCTCAAATAGCAGCACTTACCAGTGAGCTGCCTCCTATTTTTAAAATTGTATTTATTTACTAGCAAGCTGGTCTCGCTTTGCTCGACATTTTTAATTCTAAGAGAGACAAAACTCAAATAGAATTTGGAAATCCAAGAAAATATTTTAAAGACTTGGTCTTCACTTGTTTAAATAAATTAGTTTATTTTTTTACTTTGCTTCTTATAACTTTCAGAAAGACAATTTTAGAGAGAAAATACAACCTTAAAAATGATTTTAGGATTTTTAAACACATATACCTTTTTACCTTTTAAATTCCTTCCTCTTCTTTCCTGACAATTTAAATCAATGTTCAAGTATTTTTTTATTTTTTTATTGTAAAGAATAATAAATACATTTTAATTTAATTCTTCATTTTAGCTTCTGTTTTTTCGACGAAGAATATTTGTGAAATATTTTTTCAAACTTATGATTAAAATAAATAAAAATATTCGGAAAATAAAGAACATCCGTAGAATCAAATGTAAATCTTATTTCAAAGATTTAAAGAAAGGGCGGCATAGCTTGGTTGGTAGAGTGGCCGTGCCAGCAACTTGAGGGTTGCAGGTTCGATTCCCGCCTCCGCCATCGTAGTCACTGCCGTTGTGTCCTTGGGCAAGACACTTTACCCACCTGCTCCCAGTGCCACCCACACTGGTTTAAATGTAACTTAGATATTGGGTTTCACTATGTAAAGCGCTTTGAGTCACTAGAGAAAAGCGCTATATAAATATAATTCACTTCACAAAGTCTTTTAAATTTCTTTTAAAATTTTTGTTCTGGAAAATCTAGAAGAAATAAGGATTTGTCTTTGTTAGAAATATAGCTCGGTCCAATTTGTTATATATTCTAACAAAGTGCAGATTGGATTTTAACCTATTTATGTCAACAAAATTCAAAAATTAATCTTAATCAGGAAAAATTACTAATGTGAAGTGAAGTGAATTATATTTATATAGCGCTTTTCTCTAGTGACTCAGAGCGCTTTACATAATGAAACCCAATATCTAAGATTAATTATTTTTTTTAAACCAGTGTGGGTGGCACTGGGAGCAGGTGGGTAAAGTGTCTTGCCCAAGGACACAACGGCAGTGACTAGGATGGCAGAAGCGGGGATTGAACCTGCAACCCTCAAGTTGCTGGCACGGTCGCTCTACCAACCGAGCTATGCCGCATAACGATGTTCCATAAATTATTTTTTAAATTTTTTTCAAAAAGATTCGAATTAGCTAGTTTTTCTCTTCTTTTTTTCCGGTTGAATTTTGAATTTTACAGAGTCGAAATTGAAGATAAAGAATGTTTCAAAATTTAATAGTCATTTTTTTTCACATTTTCTCCTCTTTTAAACCGTTCAATTAAGCGTTTTTTTCATCATTTATTCTCTACAAAAAACCTTCCGTAAAAGGAAAAAAAATGTACGACGGAATGACAGACAGAAATACCCAATTTTTTTTAATATACATTTATTAAAGGTAAATTGAGCAAATTGGCTATTTCTAGCAATTTATTTAAGTGTGTATCAAACTGGTAGCCCTTCGCATTAATCAGTACCCCGAATCTACCATGAATTGATTAATGTGGACCCCGACTTAAACAAGTTGAATAACTTATTCGGGTGTTACCATTTAGTGGTCAATTGTACGGAATATGTACTGTACTGTGCAATCTACTAATAAAAGTATCAATCAATCAATCAAAACCCAAGAAGTAGCTCTTGCTTTCAAAACCGTTGGTTGCCACCCACCATAAAAGGAAGAAAAAGGTATTTCAGCCAGTAAGTGGCGCTGTCGCAATGACGCAACCCGCGATCTACCAGTAAACTCAAACGAAGAAGAAACTTCCGGCGTGGCTGTTACAACTTCAATCAACGACGTGTCGTCCATTGTTGCTACTTTTGTGGAGCTGTGTCGACTCGTAAGTATTTGTTTTAAAGAATGTCTCTTAAATATGTAGTCATTTGCTAGAAGCTACTGTTTTATGTTCGAATTTAGATGTGTTTAAATATACGTGAGCCCTAGCTCGGTTGTATTTACTATTTTACTTACAAGGGGTCGGCGACACAAAACGTCAAAAGAGCCACATTGGACCAAAACTACAAAAAACTAATCCGCCTTGAGCCTCAAAAAACGAAATGCCGTATATAAGTGTTATAATGAAGGCAACACATGGTATAAATGTCTATATTAGCTATAATAGCCTACTATCAAAATGACTACGTGTCGCAGGCTGAAGCAAATCTTCGTTGACAGAAATGTTGAAATGTTATATATTTATTCTACACATTTCTACAACATTATAAACCATTAGTAACTCAGAAGGTGAGATAACTCCTGGAAATGACTGTCTTTTAATGTCCTAAGGCAAGGGTGCCCACACTTTTTCTGCAGGCGAGCTACTTTTCAATTGACCAACTCGAGGGGATCTACCTCCTTTATATATATCATTTATATTTATTTATTTATGAAAGAGACATTTTTGTAAACACGTTAAATGTGTTTAATGATAATACAAGCATGTGTAACACATATAGATGTCTTTCTTTCACCAAGACAAGAATATAAGTTGGTGTATTACCTGATTCTGATGACTTGCATTGATTGGAATCAGACAGTAATGATGATAACGCCCACATTTTCAAATGGAGGAGAAAAAAAGTTGTCCTTTCTGTACAATACCACATGAAAGTGGTTGGTTTTTGGCATCTAATTCATCCAGCTTCCATACACTTTACAAGAAAAATATTGGCGGCAAATTCCGTAGCTTGCTTGATTGACATTCACGGCACCCGAGGGTCTTGTGAGATGACGCTGGCTGCTGCCAGTTCATTATTATGAAAAAATGACCGAGAGGAAGGCGAGAAACACTTTTTATTTCAACAGACTTTCGCGCCGTCCCTTCCGTCAGAACTCTAAAGGTCGACTGCACATTTCCTATCTTCACAATAAAAGCCCTGCTTCATGCTGCCTGCGCTAACAAAATAAGAGTCTCGGAAAGCTGGCGCGCACAAGTGATGTGCACGCCAGCTTTCTGAGGGATCGCTTGTGGACGCCAGTTTTCCGAGACTCTGTATTTAGTTAGCGCAGGCAGCATGAAGCAGAGTTTTTAATGTGAAGATAGGAAATGTGCAGTCGGCCTTTAGAGTTTTGACGGAAGGTACGGCGCGAAAGTCTGTTGAAATAAAAAGTGTTTCTCGCCTTCCTCTCGGTCATATTTTCATAATAATGATCTTGCAGCAGCCAGCGTCATCTCACAAGACTCTCCGGTACCGTGAATGTCATTTAAGTGACGTCTTGGTGAAGATTGATGATCACTAATTTTTAGGTCTATTTTTTTTAAAAGCCTGGCTGGAGATCGACTGACACACCCCCCGCGGTCGACTTTTAGCTCGCGATCGACGTAATGCGCACCCCTGTCCTAAGGTATAAATGTGTGTGTGTCCAAGTTAAAGGAAAACGGCAGGTTGTCTTCTTTTTAATAGATTTATTACAATCTTTGGCAAGATTGCTGTGACCAAGCGTTTGCTGTGGTCTGGAACAACATGGCACACAAACAGCTACCTGAAATGCAGCCAATATTACATGCCGATAATGTGTCATGAGCATGCAAATATGAATTAAAGGTCTACTGAAATGAGATTTTCTTATTTAAACGGGGATAGCAGGTCCATTCTATGTGCCATTTTTTGTCGGGGCGGTTTAGCTCGGTTGGTAGAGTGGCCGTGCCAGCAACTTGAGGGTTGCAGGTTCAATTCCCGCTTCTGCCAACCTAGTCACTGCCGTTGTGTCCTTGGGCAAGACACTTTACCCACCTGCTTCCAGTGCCACCCACACTGGTTTGAATGTAAATTAGATATTGGGTTTCGCTATGTAAAGCGCTTTGAGTCACTTGAGAAAAAGCGCTATATAAATATAATTGACTTCACTTCATACTTGATCATTTCGCGATATTGCCATATTTTTGCTGAAAGGATTTAGTAGAGAACATCGACGATAAAGTTTGCAACTTTTGGTCGCTAATAAAAAAAGCCTTGCCTGTACCGGAAGTAGCAGACGATGTGCGCATGACGTCATGGGTTGTAGAGCTCCTCACATCCTCACATTGTTTACAATCATAGCCACCAGCAGCGAGAGCGATTCGGACCGAGAAAGCGACAATTTACCCATTTAATTTGAGCGAGGATGAAAGATTTGTGGATGAGGAAAGTGAGAGTGAAGGACTAGAAGAAAAAAAAGGCGAGGGCACTGAGAGCGATTCAGATGTTATTACACACATTTACTAGGATAATTCTGGAAAGTCCCTTATCTGCTTATTGTGTTACTAGTGTTTTAGTGAGATTATATATTCATACCTGAAAGTCGGAGGGGTGTGGTGACCGCCAGTGTCTCTAAGGGAAGCCATGGAGGAGCCAAAAAAGTCGCAGCTGCCTATTTGGCAGCTGCTGGAGGAACGACACAAGCTCCGCTGTTTACAGTAAGAGCCGACTTATTACTACAATTTTCTCACCGAAACCTGCCGGTGGACATGTGGAAGAGACCTATGTTCGCTTGACCGCTCTGTTCCATAGTAAAGCTTCACAACAAACAAAGAAACATCGGAAGGGTTTTTGTTGCTACAGCCGGCTGCAATACACCGCTTTCCACCAACATCTTTCTTCTTTGTAGTCTCCATTATTAATTGAACAATTTGCAAAACATTCAGCAACACAGATGTCCAGAATACTGTGTAATTATGCGATTAAAAATAGACTACTTTTAGCCGTGATCGGTGCTGGGAGAACATGTCCGCTGCCACCGGTGACGTCACGCGCACTCGTCATCATACGCGTCATCATTCCGCGACGTATTCAACAGGATACCTCGCGGGAAATTTAAAATTGCAATTTAGTAAACTAAAAAGGCCGTATTGGCATGTGTTGCAATGTTAATATTTCATCATTGATATATAAACTATCAGACTGCGTGGTCGCTAGTAGTGGCTTTCAGTAGGCCTTTAATAGATTTATTACAATCTTTGGCAAGCGAGGTCGCGTTTGCTGTGGTCTGGAACAACATGGCACACAAACAACTACCTAAAATGCAGCCAATATTACATAGAGATAATGTGTCGTGAGCATGTAAATATGATTTAAATACAAAGAGGATAAAAGTAAAGGGTATTAAATGAGCTCTAATATACCTCCAAATGAGGCATAATGATGCAATATTAAAGTTAAAGTACCAATGATTGTCACACACACACACTGGGTGTAAATTATTCTCTGCATTAGAACCATCACCCTTCATCACCCCCTGGGAGGTGAGGGGAGCAGTGCATACTTGCCAACCTTGAGACCTCCGAATTCGGGTACTGGGCGGAGGGTTATACATTTTCCATGTATTTTCAAGTATTTATATATATATATGTACATATATGTATATATATATGTAGGTGTGGGGTTTTTCCCACACCTACATATTGCGCTCTACCACGGTATCGAGCACTATTCTCTGGATAATCCAATCAAGACATATGTATATATATGTGTGTATATATATATATATATATATACACACATATATATACATATATATTAGGGGTCTAACGGTACACAAAAATTTCGGTTCGGTACGTACCTCGGTTCAGAGGTCACGGTGCGGTTCATTTTCGGTACAGTAAGAAAAAAACAGAATATACATACATCCATCCATCCATTTTCTACCGCTTATTCCCTTTTGGGGTCGCGGGGGGCGCTGGCGCCTATCTCAGCTACAATCGGGCGGAATGCGGGGTAGACCCTGGACAAGTCGCCAACACAGATAGACAGACAACATTCACACTCACATTCACACACGAGGGCCAATTTAGTGTTGCCAATCAACCTATCCCCAGGTGCATGTCTTTGGAAGTCGGAGGAAGCCGGAGTACCCGGAGGGAACCCACGCATTCACGGGAAGGACATGCAAACTCCACACAGAAAGATCCCGAGCCTGGATTTGAACCCAGGACTGCAGGACCTTCGTATTGTGAGGCAGACGCACTAACCCCTCTGCCACCGTGAATATATATTTTTTGATTACTTATTTAACAAATTTGCTAAATCTTCTACCAAAAATAATTTTCTTAGTGGAATATTTGATGTGAAGTAATCGGAAACTTGGATGGATCAATAATTCATAATAACATTGATTTTGATTCAATATTATGTTGTAAACAATGACCGTTTGAAAAAAATAACACAGCTTTGTTTTATTAGTAAACGTTGCAAGTTTTCTAAGTTACATTTAGCCTTTAAGATTTTTTATTTCACTTTTGTTTATGTTTTTGTTTATTTTAATAGTTTTTTTTAGAATGTGCCGTGGGCCTTTAAAACATTAGCTTTGTGCCGCAAATGGCCTCCGGGGCACACTTTTGAAACCCCTGCTATAGATAACAAAAAATTAAATCTGATTATATAAAGGATAAAAAGTAGAGTCTGGCGACCCATGCGCGTTTCTCATAACTCTCTTGCTCTCTCTGTCTCTGCCCCGCCCTCACGATGTTCACCAAATACTCCTCATCAGTGAAGCATACACATAAACATATTAAACAGTGGGCTTTCTAACAATTGGGAAAGTTTGTGTCATGTTTGTCCTCAAACAAACAAAAAACATACTAAACCAAAAAAAAAAAATTCTCTCATCTTTTTCAAATTTCTATCCTTTTTTAAAAATGCTCCAGGGAGCCACTAGGGCGGCACTAAGTAACCGTGGGTTGCTGACCCCCGTTATATAAGTTGTGTCACTTATAGCAACAGACCGTAGTGTTTGGTGTAAGATTAGAACATTTTACAATGAATTGATTAACGTGGACCCCGACTTAAACAAGTTGATAAACTTATTGGGGTGTTCCCATTTAGTGGTCAATTGTACGGAATATGTACTGTACTGTGCAATCTACTAATAAAAGTTTCAGTAAATCAAACCAAATATGCCTAATTAGCACTCCTACAAGTCAATAACATCAACAAATTTCACCTTTTTGCATGAAACTTTTGGTGGACAAAATTAGACAAAAAAAAGACTGGAAGATTTGACATGTAAACAAACTGTTGCGTCACAGTCCACACTATGGTGAGTTCAAGAACTGCTGAAATTAGTAGGACAAAACGATGTTCACCAGATACTCCTCATCAGTTAAGCATACACATAAACATATTAAAAAGTGGGCTTTCTAACAATTGGGAATGTTTGCGTTATGTTTGTCCTCAAACAAACAAAAACATACTAAACAAAATAAATATTTTTCACCCATCTTTTTCAAATTTCAATCCTTTTTTAAAACCGCTCCAGGGAGCCACTAGGGCGCCACTAAAGAACAGTGGGTTGCTGAGCCCCGTTATATACGTTGTGTCACTTATAGCAATAGACCGTAGTGTTGGGTGTAAGATTCGAACATTTTACCATTAATTCATTAACGTGGACCCCAACTTAAACAAGTTGGAAAACTTATTCGGGTGTTACCATTTGGTGGTCAAATGTACGAAATATGTAGTGTACTGTGCAATCTACTAATAAAAGTTTCAATAAATCAATCAATAAACTTCTGTTTCTAATGTCCTTCCAGGTGTTGACACGATGAAGCCGGCAGCACCAGTGACCGCTAGTCCGGAACACTGCTCCATATTTGACCTGTGCTCCCAAGATGACGTAGTAACAGGACTGAGGGAAGTCAACTGCTTCCTGAAACAGAGTGCCAATGCAGAGCCAGAAAGTATGAATGTCTTCTATTTAAGCATCTTAAAAGTTGTCATGGATAAGATATGGGAAAACTAAGGCCCGCGGGCCACATGTGGCCCGTTAAGCTTTCCAATCCGGCCCGCCTGACATTCCCAAATAATTGTTTTAGATCTTTAAAGGGGAACATTATCAGCAGACCTATGTAAGCGTCAATATATACCTTGATGGTGCAGAAAAAAGACCATCTATTTTTTTAACCGATTTCCGAACTCTAAATGGGTGAATTTTGGCGAATTAAACGCCTTTCTGTTTATCTCGCTGGAGGCGATGATGTCAGAATGTGACGTCGCCGAGGTAACACAGCCGCCATTTTCATTTTCAACACATTACAAACACCGGGTCTCAGCTCTGTTATTTTCCGTTTTTTTGACAATTTTTTGGAACCTTGGAGACATCATGCCTCGACGGTGTGTTGTCGGAGGTTGTAACAACACTAACAGGGAGGGATTCAAGTTGCACCACTGGCCCGAAGATGCGAAAGTGTCTGCCGCCAGACCCCCATTGAATGTGCCGGAGTGTCTCCACATTTGACCGGCGATGCTAAGGCAGACATGGCACAGAGATGTATGGATAACCTGCAGATGCATTTGTAACGATAGTCAACGAAATCACAAAGGTGAGTTTTGTTGATGTTGACTGCCAGCTAATCGATGCTAACATGCTACGCTAATCGATGCTAACATGCTATTTACCGGCGGTGCTAAAGCAGACATGGCACAGAGATGTATGGATAACCTGTAGATGCATTTGCAACTATATTACGTTTCCTTCCACCCACATTTAATGCGAAACAAACACTTACCAATCGACTGATTTAAGTTGTTCCAGTGTCACAAGATGCGAAAGTCCTGATCGTTTGGTCCGCACATTTTACCGGCGATGCTAACGCAGCTATTCGGCCATGCTATGACTATGAATTCGCTCAATAGTTTCAGTTTCTTCTTCAATACTTTCATACCCCAACCATCTGTTTCAATACATGCGTAATCTGTTGAATCGCTTAAGTCGCTGAAATCCGAGTTTGAATCCGAGCTAATGTCGCTATATCTTGCTGTGGTATTCTCATTGTTTGTTTGCATTGGCAGCACTGTGTGACGTCACAGGGAAATGGCCAGTGTCTTCGCAGAGAGCGAAAATAAGGCACTTTAAAGCTTTATTTAGGGATATTCCGAGACCGGTAAAATTTTGAAAAAAACTTCAAAAAATACAACAAGCCACTGAGAACTGATTTTTATTGTTTTTAACCCTTTTGAAATTGTGATAATGTTCCCCTTTAAGATGGAAAGTGTAGCTGCCATTATGATGTGCAGTCATGTTTTCTAATGACCGTAAGTCTTGAACTATACAAAGTATTTCAATGTTTGGAATCTGCACTTTTGTATGACATGGCAGTTACTATGGTAATCTAATTAGTTACTATGGTAATCTAATTAGTTACTATGGTAATATTAGTCACAGCAGCTCACACGAGGCACCAAGCAGTGTGGGTGTGGAGTGTTTCCACAGAGTGTTTCCAGAGCGGCCACCCTGAAATGCGGGTTTTTTTTACAACAAAGTTTAATCCTTAGTGATTCATCAGTTTTATCAGATTGTAGATGTTTTTTTCTTTTTTACTGTTCGCATTCATATTTCGCTGTTTATTGTATTTTGCGTGATTGTAAAATAAGTCGATCGAAAGTGGGTGTGACGTTCATATGTTGTCAATATTCAGTGTTTTATCCTTCATAGTTAATATTGTAAATCCCACATTCTTTATTTTCATGTACATTCTGGGTGTCTCATTCAGTGTAAAAATGTAAAATTACATTTCGTTTTTAAGGCGGTCAGTCATAACTTTCAATCAGAAATTATTGTGAGATTTTGTATTATTATTCCTAGAAATAGGTATACTGGCCCCCAGTATACCTATTTGTTTCTCTAAATTTGGCCCCCCGGGGCAAAATAATTTAATTTTGGATTTACTCGCTGGGTTTTTCAGATTCGGAGGACAAAGGGTCGGCGGTTGTCAGAGAGGTCTCGGACAAGATGGTGTGCTCGGCCTGTAGGTGCTGTTTTATTAACCGCGAGGATCAGGTGACTTGAACACCCCCTGGTTGATGCTGCTTTACGTTGATATAAAACAGTTAAAGGTTTCCCGTCCAAACTTCAGATGGAGCATTACAAGCTGGATTGGCATCGCTTCAACTTGAGACTGAAGATATCAGGAATGCCGCCGGTCACCACCGAGGAGTTTGAGAGGAGAACCGGAGATGGTAAGGGAAAATACTAATCCTGGAAAAAATGTTACTGCCTACTGATCACATACTTACGTCACTCTGCAGGAGATCTGTCTAGTATCTCGGGTTCAGAGTCTGACTCTGAGGAGGAAGAAGGATCAGATATGGACCGCAGGGAAAGGAACTGTAACGTCGCTGGTGTGGATAGTGCCAACTCGGAGGATGACAGTTTGGTGACTGGGCGGCTTTCCAATAAAGTGTTGTTCCAGAACTCAGAAGGACAGTACTTGTCTTTCTACCGCTGCATTCTACAGGGAAAAGTAAGGCCTAACAGTTTGTTTATTATTCATATATGATCAAATGTTATGCATTTAATTTTATTGTCATGCTGTGCTATTACATATAAACCTTCTTTAGTGGCGTAATGGTTAAAATATCAGCCCTGAGGCTGTGAGTTCAAACCCCGGCCGAGTTTTACCAAAGACTATAAAAATGGGACCCAGTACCTCCCTGCTTGGCACTCCACATCAAGGGTTGGAATTGGGGGTTAAATCACCAAAAATGACTCCCGGGCGTGGCCATCGCTGCTGCTCACTGCTCCCCTCACCTCCCAGGGAGGGTCAAACGCAGAGAAGAGTTTCACCACACCAAGTGTGTGTGTGTGTGATATCAGTGGAACTTTAACTTGATACATCATGCAAAGTCTCAAAGGTCCGACAACAAAGTATTTGGTTGGGTTGATCGATAAATGGAGTAATACTAGAGGTGTCCGATAATATTGGACTGCCGATATTATCGGCCGATAAATGCTTTAATATGTGATATCGGAAATTATCGGTATTTGTTTCAAAAAGTAATATTTATGACTTTTTAAAACGCCGCTATACGGAGTGGTACACGGACGTAGGGAGAAGTACAGAGCGCCAATAAACCTTTGCGTGCCAGCCCAGTCACATGATATCTACAGCTTTTCACACACACAAGTGAATGCAAGCATACTTTGTCAACAGTCATACAGGTCACACTGAGGGTGGCCGTACAAACAACTGTTACAAATATGCGCCACACTGTGAACCCACACCAAACAAGAATGACAAACACATTTCGGGAGAACATCCGCACCGTAACACAACAATAACACAACCGTACAAATACCCAGAAGCCGTTGCAGCACAAACTCTTCCGGGAGGCTACAATATACACCCCCCCGCTGCCCCCCAAACCTCGCCCACCTCAACCTCCTCATGCCCTCTCAGTGAGAGCATGTCCCAAATTCAAAGCTGCTGTTTTGAGGCATGTTAAAAAAATAATGCACTTTGTGACTTTATTAATAAATATGGCAGTGCCATGTTGGCATTTTTTTCCCATAACTTGAGTTGATTTATTTTGGAAGAACTTGTTACATTGTTTAATGCATCCAGCGGGGCATCACAACAGAATTAGGCATAATATCGTGTTAATTCCACGACTGTATATATCGGTATCGGTTGATATCGGAATCTGTAATTAAGATTGGGACAATATCGGGAAATCGGCAAAAAAGCCATTATCGGACATCTCTAATTTATATATTATATTAGACCTTTTAATGTTTGTACTACTTATTACTGTCAGGTTCAAACACTGATGACATCTATTAAACAGACAAGAAGCAAGGAATCATGCAGAGACAGAGTTAAATTTAGCTCAAAGAGGAGTGACGTTTTGGGTTGTATTCTTAATTACAGAACCAACCTACGCTCTAAGGCAGGAGTAGGGAAACTATGGCTCTAGAGCCAGATGTGGCTCTTTTGATGACTGCACTTGGCTCTTAGATAAATCTTAGCTGACATTGCTTAACAGGGTAAGTAACGAATAATTCCGCTGGTAATCACAGTGTCAAAAATAACATTCTCATGCATTTTAATCCATCCATCTGGTTTCTACCGCACCTGTTCAAGAAGTCGCATTAATGGTAAGAAGTATTTTATTTATTGTTGGTTAGCTTCAGAATAACAATGTTATTAAAAAGAATAAAGTTAAAGTACCAATGATTGTCACACACACTCTTGGTGTGGCAAAATTATTCTCTGCATTTGACCCATCACCCTTAATCACCCCCTGGGCGATGAGGGGAGCAGTGGGCAGCTGCAGTGCCTTGCCCGAGAATAATTTTTGGTGATTTAACCCCCAAATCCAACCCTTGATTTGAGTGCCAAGCAGGAAAGAAATGAGTCCCATTTTTATAGTCTTTGGTATGACTCGGCCGGGATTTGAACTCACAACCTACCGATCTCAGGGCAGACAATAAGAGACTTATTATACTCTAAAAATGTTGGTCTTATTTAAAAATGCACGCATTTAGTTGTATTCAGTCTTAAAAGAAATATTATATGGCTGTCATGGAAATACATTTTAAAATATTTGGCTCGTATGGCTCTCTCAGCCAGAAAGGTTCCCGACCCCTGCTCTAAGGTAACCGGCCCACGTGCTCCTCTTATTTATTTGGGAGGTCCCTGGTTACATCACTGAGGCTGCCTCTGAAGAAATTGGGGTAATCTCAGCAGCCCCAGTTAGACACAATATGTCACTATTCATGAAATGCAAATGTGCTGACACTCGTGATATCGCCCCGTCTCGGCTCTGTCTACGTCACGGCACTCGATGTTTGTCCTTGGCAGTCAGCAGGCCGGTGCTGGACGGAAACACTGATACAAGACGACTCGCAATCTTTGGATTGCATGTTGTCGCTTTGCACGGATAGAAAAGTCCAACTTCAGCACAATTGATAATAACTATAGCAACGGCCTTTAAGCATAAGATTTGTGTGATAACTTACACATGATTATTCTAACAATTATAATTGTTTTCAGTCAGATGAAGAGCAAGATCTGGCCTCGTCCTTGAAGGCCATTAACAAGAAGACGCTGTGGATAATCCTCATGACGGGGGGAGGCCATTTTGCTGGTGCAGTGTTCCAGGGGTATGCTTGTTTTTAACACATTTTAAGGCTAGTAGTTCAATAGAAGAAATGTACTGTCTCAAATTCAATATTATGCTTTTTTTTCCCCTCAGAAAAGAAGTCCTACAGCACAAGACCTTCCACCGATACACTGTTCGTGCAAAGCGGGGCACCGCCCAAGGTCTGAGAGATTCTCAAAACCGCAGTCACACACCTAAGTCTGCAGGAGCTGCTCTCAGGCGATATAACGAGGCAGCGCTCGTCAAGGTAAGACTACACTACAGTGGCCTGCACTAGGGGTGTCACGATATAGTATTGATGTCGGTCCAATATCAGTAAAAAAACAGTATCTGATTATATCAGCTTGCATCTACAATCTACGATATAAGCGCTCAAATGTGCAAAACTGGAGAGCCAGTTCACATCTAATGAACACATGTGGTTGGTCTTTTCTTGTATTTTCCTCATGTCGTTTACAAAAAGCAAACATGGTAGGCTATAGGCTCCTAGGAGCTGGCAGCTACACAACTGCTAAGCACACAATAGCACACGGAGTAGACATACATAGTAAGAGTCCTTAATTGATCAACATTGCAGTCTAAAACATGACATTTTTCAGTATGAACAAAAATGAAATATTTATATCTGCAGATTACTTACAGATGCAAAGTCTGCAAGGCAGAAGTGTATCAGAAAGTATCCAGTAAAAAACGTGTCTGCATCATTCAACTTACTCCATCGTGACCTTAACTTAATAAATTCAATTTACACTAAAAAAAGTACATAAAGGTATATACTATTATTCGTGCTGATATCTAATAGGAATAATATCGCTATCAGCTGATATTTAAAGGGGACCTGCAACTTTTTTGGAACTACCTATCGGTCACAATCATTAGGAAAGGCATGACAATAGATGCATTTTTTTTTTAATGCATTCTAACAGGTAAAAGTCCGCTTACAGCGGAGCCGATGGGAGGTCCTCTATCACGCCCATAAAACAAAACCATCCAAAAAGCGTCAACTTTTGTGACTTGAATACTTACCAAGTATTAGTGATATTGTTATTATAAGCACTAATGCAAACAAACTATTGCAGCACCGCAATACAAGCGTATGTGCCAATGTTTACATTATCGCGTCGTAAGCTGCTTTCTGGCTTATTTTGCTTGTAAAAGCTCATTGTAGCTCATAAATAATGCTTCTCACCTGGATAGTAAAAGGACGAGGGTGTTTTCCGACAAATTGGTTCACTTTGACAGCCCATTTTGGCCCGTAAATGGCGAACGTCATGAAAAGACATTTGGTTCAACCCACCTTTTCTTTGCGAAGATAATGAGTCATTTTTCATATAAGATGGCAACATAACAAGATTCTATCAGTAGGCCTTTAATGACAGCAGACATTGCACAGTAAGTGTTATTTTATTATGTTTCTTGGCTGTCATGAAGTCTGACGTCTGCAGTGAGTAAAAGCAGTGATGTAGTTGGGGGGAAAAAGTGAACTTTGTGATGCGTTTTTAAATCAATGCTTGAAATGTATGCTAAAAATGATCAAAATACGCGAATAGTAAATGTTGTTATTAATGTGCCTGTTACTGCATTAAATATATACTTACAGCATGTATAAAAAAAATTTATGAAAGTGTTTGGATGTTTTTTCAAGGGCTTTTAGAGTCAGAATAGAACAACTCCCATAAGTTCCATTGTGAGCAGTCTTTTGATCGCCTTTATTTACCATTTAGAATGCATAAAAAAGAAATACATATTTGAGCTTGTCTTACATAAGGCTTGTGAATGATAGGTAAAAATTCCCGAAAAATCGATTTTGTATCTGAATTGAAAAAGTTCCATTGAGTCTGTACATAACAAACATTTCCAGGTAAAAACTGCCCTTCGGTTTGGATTCGTACTGGTGTACATAATCACATCGGGAAACTTTAACTTTTTAATTTGATATACAGTATCATTATTAATACCATTATAATACCGGTAGAAATGGATGGATGGATAATTAGCACTGATAGCAATGAAGAAAATGATAACGCTGACCATAGAGCCCGTTCATAACTTATTTTTATACGATAGTAAAGAAAATGTAAGTCTTGCTTAAAAACTTTGCCTGTACATTTAAAAAATATATTTATGATGCTAGCAGTTTGCCCTATAGTAACACGTTTTATAATTTTTCTATGCAAAACATTTATTATTTAATTGTTCATTATTCTCCTACATTAACACTTATATTCTTACAGAACAAAATGTAACATATTTTGTTTCTTCATTACTCAAAATTAACACTTCCACATTTTTGCAGGACATTCAGGATCTTTTGGTGACCTGGGCTGAGCACCTGAAGGAAGCGTCTGCCGTATTTGTACGAGCCCCAAGCTACAACAAAACAATCTTCTTTGGCGGCCGTACGAGTCCGCTGGACAAAAAGGACTCCAAGATCCGCAGCGTCCCCTTTGCCACACGCAGGGCAACCTTTCGAGAACTACAGCGGGTACACCACGTGCTTTCCACAGTTCATGTTCATGGTAAGTACAAAACCTAAAACCGGTGAAGTTGGCTCGTTGTGTAAATGGTAAATAAAAACAGAATACAATGATTTGCTAATCCTTTTCAACCTATATTCAATTGAATAGACTGCAAAGACAAGATACTTAATGTTCGGACTGGAACATTTGTTATTTTTTCCAAACATTAGCTCATTAGAATTGCCTGCAAAATGTGTCAAAAAGTTGGCACAAATGGCAAAAATGACTGAGGAAATTGAGGAATGTCAATCAATCAATCAATCAATCAATGTTTACTTATATAGCCCTAAATCACTAGTGTCTCAAAGGGCTGCACAAACCACTACCACATCCTCGGTAGGCCCACATAAGGGCAAGGAAAACTCACACTTGAAATGGTCTCCTGTGGACGGGACTGTCGC
>NC_084629.1:44194334-44251834 GCF_033978795.1 Nerophis ophidion | reverse complement strand
GATCGATACAACGTCCGCATTACTGAAGACGCCGCACCGATCCGCCTGTCGATCTCACGATCCACTCTTCCCCCACTCGTGAACAAGACTCCTAGGTACTTGAACTCCTCCACTTGGGGCAGGGTCTCCTCCCCAACCCGGAGATGGCACTCCACCCTTTTCCGGGCGAGAACCATGGACTCGGACATTTGAAAGGCAATTTAAAATAAATAAAGAATAGCTAACAAAAGGCTGAATAAGTGTATGTTATATGAGGCATAAATAACCAACTGAGAAGGTGCCTGCTATGTTAACCTAACATATTATGGTAAGAGTCATTCAAATAACTATAACATATAGAACATGCTATATGTTTACCAAACAATCTGTCACTCCTAATCGATAAATCCCATGAAATCTTCTTCCTCGATGTCGCTTCTAAACAACTTTACCAACTCCAAAGGTATGCGCCGCTTCCTCTTCTCGTTTTCTGCTGCATATTTCACTACGTCCAGCTTGTAATCTGCAGTAAATGATTTCATTTTCGGTGCCATTTTTGTTCAGCCCCTATCAGTTTTTATAAGTTACCGCCAACGATGAAATTATCCATTTTAATAGCTACGGCAGTAGCATATAGCAGTTAGCATTCCATGACCCACAATGCACTTCTGCCGAATTCTTATTGGTTGACGTGTGTGTGACGATTGCTGACATTTTCTTCGTCTCTTCCACGAATGATATAAATAATATTATTTGATATTTTACGGTATTGTGTTAATAATTTCACACATACGTCGCTCCTGAGTATAAATCGCATGAAAAACAACTGCGACTATTTGTCCAAAAAATACGGTACTAATATTTTTTGGTGTGTACCTCAGCACAGGCTTGCGATAGCAGCTCAGATGAGGAGCAAGAAGTTGAGATTCAGCTCGTCATGACGGAATTGACCGATGGAACTCAGGATCTCAAGGAGTTTGAAGTTCAACCCTCCAGACAGAAGAGAAGAAAGAGGAAGAAACAAAAAAAGAAGGAAGAAGATGGTGAGTCTTATCAAGTGTGGTCCTTACAAAAAAGCCAAGCAAGTATTTTATTCCAAAGCAATTAAATTAGTCTTTTTTGTTGTTGTTGTTGTTAGACACAGCAGAGCTCAGTAACACTGAAATGGACGACAAAGACAAGGAAGAAGACACGACTCAGCAAACGCAATCAAATATGAAGAGTAGGGGGAAGAAAAATTCCGAAGGTGAATTAGCTTCTCACTGATAAATGTCTTTGTTCACATTGTTAAGTTAAAGTTAAGTTAAAGTACCAATGATTGTCACACACACACACACTAGGTGTGGTGAAATTTTTCCTCTGCATTTCACCCATTCCCTTGTTCAACCCCTGGGAGGTGAGGGGAGCAGTTGGCAGCGGCGGTGCCGCGCCCGGGAATAATTTCGGTGATTTAACCCCCAATTCCAACCCTTTAATGCTGAGTACCAAGCAGGGAGGTAATGGGTCCCATTTTTATAGTCTTTGGTGTAACTCACAACCTACCAATCTCTTTTTTGCCCATATGTGACCTGTACCGGATTTTTTCATGTCAATGTGAACGGTACAATTTCAAATTCCTTTCGTATGTGGATATAAATTAGGTATGTTTCCGATGCGGCTGCATTCTAACCACTCAGGTCGACTTCCTCCGACCCGTGTATCATCAAAAAGTGATAAGCGTCATAATCTTTTAACCTTTTTGAACAAGTCGTGCATGCTTTTATTTCAAGTGGCCTGGACTACTGCAATGCACTTTATGCTGGCATTAGCCAAAAAGCTCTCTCCCGGTTGCAGTTAGTCCAGAACGGGGCAGCAGGACTTTTAACAGGGGCCAGGAAACGCCAGCATATAACCCCAATTTTTCAGAGTTTGCACTGGCTCCCTGTTCATTTTAGAATTGATTTTAAAACATTGCTGTTTGTTTTTAAATCTTTACATGGACCGGCACCTCAATATATCTCGGACCTCATCCAAATTTACATTCCTGCGCGCGCTCTGAGGTCCGAGAGCCAGTTCCAGCTCGTGGTGCCCAAGACCAGACTTAAGACCAGGGGAGACAGGGCCTTCTCTGTGGTCGGCCCTAAGCTCTGGAACACTCTGCCCCTCCATGTTCAAACTGCTTCCACAGTGGAGTGTTTCAGGTCTCGTCTTAAGACCCACTTTTGTTCTTTGGCTTTTAACACTATGTGAGTTGTGTGGTCCTCTGTGTTTTTTATACACTTTGATTTCTATTTTACTGTTTTAATTGATTTTACCCTTTAAAAGAGTTTTTAATCATATTTGTTTTTATATTGTTTTTTTTATTTTTTATATTGGTTTTAGACATGCACCTGGGGATAGGTTGATTGGCAACACTAAATGGTCCCTAGTGTGTGAATGTGAGTGTGAATGTTGTCTATCTGTGTTGGCCCTGCGATGAGGTGGCGACTTGTCCAGGGTGTACCCTGCCTTCCGCCCGATTGTAGCTGAGATAGGTGCCAGCGCCACCCGCGACCCCGAAAGGGAATAATCAATCAATCAATCAATGTTTATTTATATAGCCCCAAATCACAAATGTCTCAAAGGACTGCACAAATCATTACGACTACAACATCCTCGGAAGAACCCGCAAAAGGGCAAGGAAAACTCACACCCAGTGGGCAGGGAGAATTCACATCCAGTGAGACGCCAATAAGCGGTAGAAAATGAATGGATGGATGGATGGATGGATATTGGTTTTATATTTATTTATTTTTTGTTTTTATTCAGTCATTGGTGGAGCATAATATATATATATTTTTTTTAATATTGTTTTTAACATGGCTGTGCAGCACTTTGGAAACGTTATTGTTGTTTAAATGTGCTATATAAATAAAGTGGATTGGATTGAATTATACTCCAAAATAGACATTTGCAAAATAAATAGTTGACAAATGAGCAGAAAACAAAGGGACATGTTTTAGGAACTCACGCCAATGTTCCACCACTCCTGTCTTGGACTGCTCGCCCTCACACTTTTCAGAGCAGATGTCGAAGCAATTGTCTCACAAACTGCAAGAGCCAAAATTTCCTTCTTTCTTCTGAAGAGCTGTGTGTAGACAGAGCCTTTACAATGTAGTGTGTGAGCAATTGGAAAAAACTAACTTATTTTTGCACCTGTACTGTTTGACAGAGAAAAATGTGAGTCTGGTAGCAGGGGATGACTGCTGGGAGTACAGCATGAGAGACACCCTCTTCACAGCCTGCAAAGTTGGGGACGTGGATGCCCTGTGCTCACTCCTCCATCTTTCCGGAAAGACCCTGGAGCTGTCAGAGGGCGACGCCACGGATGTTGCCGGTCCTTTGAGTCTTCTGAATAAGCGCACCGACTCTTCAGGGTTCACTTTGCTGCATGTTGCATCAGCAGCTGCGCAGAAGGCAGTCGTCAGGCTGCTGCTGGATGCCGGAGCAGACCCCACATGCAGGTCGGAAATGTCGTGTCCGATTTCAACGTGTTGTTGATCTGCGTCCAGACTTCATTTAGTCGTGAATGTATTCTAATTACAGCGACGTAAAAGGGCGGACGCCGTATAATGTCAGCCCTGACAAGGAGACGAGGAACGTATATCGGAAATACATGGCTTACAATCCTGACAAATATGACTACAATAAGGCACGGGTAAGGGTTACAACTCTGATATGCATAAACTAGTGCTGTCCAAAGTCAGAGTAGTTGCTGTTGGTTAATTTAGATCAGGCCTGGGCAATTAATGTGTCTGGGGGCCGGTATATCTATTTTTAGGAAAACTAATACAAAAACCTCACAATAAAGTCTGATTGAATGCTAGAAATGTTATGAGAGACCGCCTTAAAAGCAGAATGGAATTTATTTTTTTCTAAGAACGATCAAACCCTGACTATTGAGAACATATGAACGTCACACCACCTCTCAATCGACATATTTTACAATCAAGCCAAATGCAACAAACACAGTGAAAGATGAACGTGAAGGGTAAAAAAAACATCTACAATCTGATATATGTGATGTATCACTAAGCTTTAGAACTTTCTTGTAAAAATCTCCTTCCACGTCTGTCCCTGACACCCACATTTCAGGCTCTGGAAACACTCTGTGGAAACGCTCCCCACCCACACTGCTTGGTGCCTCGTCTGAGCTGCTGTGACGTAGATCACCATAGTAACTAGTAGGGTTGTACGGTATACGGGTTTTAGTATAGTACCGCGATACTAATGAATCATATTCGGTACCATACCGCTTCTGAAAAGTACTGGTTCGCCACACCCTAAGATTTTTTGTTAAAATAAAGCCAATAATGCAATTTTTTCTCGTCCCCTTTTATTTAGAAAAGTATCAAAATAATATTGGTATCAGGACAACACTAGTCACTAAAATATCATGCAAAAGTGCAGATTCCAACCATTGAAATATGTTGTATAGTTGAAGACTTATGGCCATTTGAAAATATGACTGCTCATCATAATGGCAGCTACACTTTCCATCTTAAAGATCTAAAAAAAAAATTGGGGGAATTACCAGCTTAACGAACCGCATGTAGCCCCCGGGCCTTAATTTGCCCAGTTCTGATTTAGATGAATCATGATCAAGGTTCAAGATTCAAATTTATTTGTCACATGCAGACTACACCACAGTGAAATGCTTTTTTTCATGCAATTCAGATAATGCGTACAGTAGGAGCCTAACACGAGTTGCAGAATCTAATACACTAAAAAAAAAAATGGAATAGCTCTGATGTACATTAATTACAAGACAATTAAGTTGCACAATAAGTCACAGAAGTTATGGTAGAAGTACAGTAGTCAAAGTACCAGTGCAATATCAAATAGTGTAACACTATATACAGTATAGGAAGGAACAAATATGAAGGTGTCTACAGTTCTTTGGCAGTTGAGTAGTGACAGTGATCAAATAATTGTTTTATCTACAGATCCATAAATATTTGGAAATTGACACAATGTTCAGTATTCCAGCTCTCTACAACACCACAATGGATTTAAAATGAAACAATCAAGATGTGCTTTAAGTGCAGTTTTTCAGCTTTAATTTGAGGGTATTTAAATCAGGTGAATGGTGTAGGAATTACAATACATTATACAGTCGTGATCAAAAATTTACATACACTTGTAAAGAACATAATGTCATGGCTGTCTTGAGTTTCCAATCATTTCTACAACTCTTATTTTGTTGTGATAGAGTGATTGGAGCACATACTTGTTGGTGACAAGAAAACATTGATGAAGTTTGGTTCTTTTATGAATTTATTATGGCTCTACTGAAAATCTGCTGGGTCAAAAGTATACATACAGCAATGTTAATATTTGCTTACATGTCCCTTGGCAAGTTTCACTGCAATAAGGCGCTTTTGGTAGCCATCCACAAGCTTCTGGTTGAATTTTTTACCACTCCTCTTGAGAAAATAGTTCAGCTAAATGTGTTGTGGTTTTCTGACATGGACTTGTTTCTTCAGCATTGTCCACACGTTCAAGTCAGGACTTGGAAAAGGCCATTCCAAAATTTTAATTCTAGCCTGGGGCGGTATAGCTCGGTTGGTAGAGTGGCCGTGCCAGCAACTTGAGGGTTGCAGGTTCAATTCCCGCTTCCGCCATCCTAGTCACTGCCGTTGTGTCCTTGGGCAAGACACTTTACCCACCTGCTCCCAGTGCCACCCACACTGGTTTAAATGTAACTTAGATATTGGGTTTCACTATGTAAAGCGCTTTGAGTCACTAGAGAAAAGCGCTATATAAAATATAATTCACAATTCACAATTTAGCCATTCCTTTACCACTTTTGATGTGTGTTTGGGGTCATTGTCCTGTTGGAACACCCAACTGCGCCCAAGACCCAACCTCTAGGCTGATGATTTTAGGTTTTCCTGAAGAATTTGAAAGTAAACCTCCTTTTTCATTGTCCCATTTAAAGCATCAGTTCCATTGGCAGTTAAACAGGCCCAGAGAATAATACTACCACCACCATGTTTGACGGTGGGAATGGTGTTCCTGGGATTAAAGGCCTAACATTTTCTCCTACAAACATATTGCTGGGTATTCTGGCCAAACAGCTCCATTTTTGTTTCATCTGACATCACATGGACAAGGATAAGACCTTCTGGAGGAAAGTTCATCATCAGCCCGAAGGTTGGGTCTTGGGAGCAGTTGGGTGTTCCAACAGGACAATGACCCCAAACACACATCAAAAGTGGTAAAGGAATGGCTAAATCAGGCTAGAATGGTCTTCCCAAAGTCCTGACATAAACATGTGGACAATGCTGAAGAAACAAGTCCATGTCAGAAAACCAACACATTTAGCTGAACTGCACCAATTTTGTCAAGTGGAGTGGTAAAAAAACTCAACCAGAAGCTTGTGGATGGCTAACAAAAGCGCCTTATTGCAGTGAAACTTGCCAAGGGACATGTAAGCTAATATTAGCAATGCTGTATGTATACTTTTGTCCCAGCAGATTCATAAAAGAACCAAACTTCATGAATGTTTTTCTGTGACCAACAAGTATGTGCTCCAACCTCAAAAAAGTAAGAGTTGTAGAAAGTATTAGAAACTCAAGACAGCCATGACATTATGTTCTTTACAAGTGTATGTAAACTTTTGATCACGACTGTATAATGTATTGTAATTCCTACACCGTTCACCTGATTTAAATACCCTCAAATTAAAGCTGAAAGTCTGCACTTAAAGCACATCTTGATTGTTTCATTTCAAATCCATTGTGGTGTTGCAGAGAGCTGGAATACTGAACATTGTGTCAATGTCCAAATATGTACGGACCTAACTGTATGTTTAATTTTACTCAGGAAAGAAGGGAATAATGTTTATATTACACATTTAACACCATGTTCATGTTGACAGAAAAAATTTACTGTTATTTTAAACAAACATGTCTCCACATTAAGTGGACCTGTTCCTTTTTGTTGTGCTAATAACGTGCTACTTCGGTAAAAAGAAAAGTAATTTCTATCGGTCAATTGTTTGGTTCTGAAGACCTTTTGAGTATTTCGGGTCATTTTGCACTTCAAATGGATTTGTTGGGTCAGATTAACAATGCTGATGGATTAATGTACATCAGTGTGTTTTAATCTGACAGCCTTAGTATAAATACAAATATATACAGTGTGTATGTGTCCTGCAGATACCTGGACCATTAACAGCAGAGATTGAGTCTATGAAGATGGAGAAGAAAAAGGCTCAAAAGGCGCTGAGAAAACAGCGGGAAAAAACACAGAAGGATGAGAAGAGGAAACAAGAGCTGGAAGAGGAGGAAAAGACGAGGTTTGCGTCTTTATCTGACCGAGAGAAGGTAGGTTCTTGTGCATTGTCATTTTTATTGCAGCATTTTGTACATTGATTTTTTTTTTTTTTTAATCAGAGAGCTTTGGCAGCCGAGAAGAGGTTGGCACAACAAGTTGTGGCATCAGGAACCAGTTTATCCAACGTCAAGTAAGAGCCTCATTGTGTATCCACTAGGGGTGTAACGGTACGTGTATTTGTATCGAACCGTTTTAGTACGGGGGTTTCGGTTCGGCATGCGGGCGTATCGAACGAGTTCGGAAGCAGAAGTCTTCAAAAGCTACTCTGCTTTCTGCCTCATTGTCCCGCCCACACAACCATCTGATTGGTTACATACAAAGCCAATCAGCAGTGCGTATTCAGACTTCAGAGCGATGTAGTCAATCCTTCAGCATTGAGCAGAGATATTCGTTTAGCAGGGGAGCAGCGGACTCTCCCCAAATTATACTAAACACTCACCAGTCACAACTATTACAAACATCACTATGAGCCCGTTGACCTTCTAGAAACTTAAACTGCAGCTCAGCTCGCTCACAGTATAGGCTTGAGGTGAAGGCTAATTAGCTTTTAGTGTAACGTTAGCTCATTTTGCTGTGTGTGTGTGTGTGTGTGTGTTAGGGGCAGCAAAGCCCTGTCTGTCTGTTATTTCATTGAATTCTATTGTGTTTAGGGATGAATAGTTTCTCCTATTGCAATTGTACTATTTTTCAGCTACAGTTACATGAATCATTAGTAATGTGGCAGCCTAGTTTTGAATAGCAGGTTCCTTGCTATCAAATGTTGATAAAAATACAACATTTACATAATAAAAGTCAAGTACAGGCTTCCCAAATGCTGTAATAAATTAAGCATGATGAGTTGACATTAAACACTTTCAATGGAAACTGCACTTTTTATATGTAGAAGAAAGGTTTTGTCATTTTATGGCTTCACGGTGGGAGAGGGGTTAGTGCGTCTGCCTCACAATACGAAGTTCCTGCAGTCCTGGGTTCAAATACAGGCTCGGGATCTTTCTGTGTGGAGTTTGCATGTTCTCCCCCGTGACTGCGTGGGTTCCCTCCGGGTACTCCGGCTTCCTCCCACTTCCAAAGACATGCACCTGGGGATAGGTTGATTGGCAACACTAAATTGGCCCTAGTGTGTGAATGTGAGTGTGAATGTTGTCTGTCTATCTGTGTTGGCCCTGCGATGAGGTGGCGACTTGTCCAGGGTGTACCCCGCCTTCCGCCCGATTGTAGCTGAGATAGGCGCCAGCGCCCCCTGCGACCCCACAAGGGAATAAGCGCTAGAAAATGGAAAATGGATGTGTTTTGTCATTTTATTTAATCAAAGCAACAACTTGAGGCAGTTTAATGTGGATTAACGTGGGCAGAATTATTATAATGTTCCCAATGTTAAAAGGATAAAGCCATTGTTTAGAAATTTGGTAAATAAATAACCAAAAAATTTATATTTAGTTTTCTTACTGTACCGAAAATGAACCGAACCGTGACCTCTAAACCGAGGTACGTACCGAACCGAAATTTTTGTGTATTGTACACCCCTAGTATCCACACTATGTTTACTCAGTCTTATTTGTGTTTTTTTGGGGGATCTATGCCGAGGATGTCGTTGTGGCTTGTGCAGCCCTTTGAGACACTCGTGATTTAGGGCTATAGAAGTAAAAATTGATTGGTTGATTGTTGTGTGAATCTGTCACCAGGAGGTGTTGGCAGTGTGGAGAGTCTCTGCAGGGCAAGACCCCATTCCAGTACCTTGATTTTTCCTTCTGCACTCCTCGATGTGTGCAAGCACACAGAAAAGCTAATGCCCCATCTGGAAAAAGCTAACAGGAAGGTACCCCTAATAGGACTCTTAAAATGGCTGTCTTCCTTTGTGTAAAAGGGAAAAGTATGATGTTATCTTTGTAGATCAAAGAATGTTCTCATTTAAATAGCATCTGCATTATAAACATTCACTCTTACCCTTTTTGAGCACATTCTAAATAGCCATTATATATTACACTACTGGACTGGAAAGGTGCTCAGGCAGTCACATTTTAAAAATTAAAAAAGTAATCTCTCAAAAATATTCCAGGAACCGGATCAGAAATATCATGTTTTAAGAATAGTTATATTAATATGGGGGAGAGGGAAATAAGCCATGATATAACACGAATAAAGTTTTATTTTCATTGAGTGAAATGTCTGAATTCCCACATGCAATAAAAATGCAACCATCTTGAGACCACAGTCGCGATCAAAAGTTTACATACTGACCACAGAACTTTTATTCCAGAAGATCTTATTTTTATCCATGTGATGTCAGATGAAACAAAAATGGAGCTGTTTGGCCACAATACCCAGCAATATGTTTGGAGGAGAAAAGGGGAGGCCTTTAATCCCAGAAACTTCCGGACTGTCAAAGAGTTTTGTACGGTTTGGTCATATTGGGGGGGGGGACGCCCCTGCTCGACCCTGCTCGACCCCGCCCGATCCTCCCCGGGAAACAAAGATGGAGTCACCCCTGTCTTCTCGCCCACTTGCTCGCGCTGCAAAGTCAGCCAAACATCAGTCTTCGGTCCGCACAGAAACAACACGCACTGTAAAGTGAAGTGAAGTGAATTATATTTATATAGCGCTTTTTCTCTAGTGACTCAAAGCGCTTTACATAGTGAAACCCAATATCTAATTTTTACATATAAACCAGTGTGGGTGGCACTGGGAGCAGGTGGGTAGAGTGTCTTGCCCAAGGACACAACGGCAGTGACTAGGATGGCGAAAGCAGGGATCGAACCTGCAACCCTCAAGTCCGTTACACAAAGTCCAATACTTTCCCAGGTCAGGATCAACGTGTGTTGGTAAAGCGAGACGGCAGTTTCATCACCTGGGGATGAGCGTCCCGCTGTATTGTGGGCGCGCTGAAGTTATTTAACCCTGTCATCAGGGCTTTCAGCGTATAATGTTTACGGAACTTCCATGCTGCTGTTGGCCGGGGCCCACAAACAGACACGATGGTGGATGTGTTTCTCATAAATTGTTTTTCCCTCATGGTTTGCTGACCAAGCAATATTGGAACGACTTGTTATTGTGTACTTGTCATGTTTTGCTCTTGTTTATCATTTTTCTTTTGATTGGTGCTGCTTCCTGTCCAGCGCTCTTTTTTTTTGTTTTGTTTTGTTTTGTTGTTGTCGGATCCACTATGGATTGAACTTTCACAGTATCATGTTAGACCCGCTCGACATCCATTGCTTTCCTCCTCTCCAAGCTTCTCATAGTCATCATTGTCACCGACAAGGATGTCGTAGTAATTTGTGTTGTGGTTTGTGCAGCCCTTTGAGACACTAGTGATTTAGGGCTATATAAGTAAACATTGATTGATGATTGATTGAGGAACACCATGCCCACTGTCAATCATAGTGGTGGTAGTGTGATGCTCTGGGCCTGTTTTGCTGCCAATGGAACTGCTGCTTTAAATTGTAACAAATTCTTCAGAACAACCTGAAATCATCAGCGCGGAGGTTGGGTCTTGGGTGCAGTTGGATGTTCCAACAGGACAATGATCTCAAACACACATAAAAAGTGGTAAAGGGCGGTATAGCTCTGTTGGTAGAGCGGCCGTGCCAGCAACTTGAGGGTTGCAGGTTCGATCCCTGCTTTCGCCATCCTAGTCACTGCCGTTGTGTCCTTGGGCAAGACACTTTACCCACCTGCTCCCAGTGCCACCCACACTGGTTTATATGTAAAAATTAGATATTGGGTTTCACTATGTAAAGCGCTTTGAGTCACTAGAGAAAAAGCGCTATATAAATATAATTCACTTCACTTCACACTAAAGGAATGGCTTAAATCAGGCTACAATGAAGGTTATAGAATTGCCTTTAAGGCCTAACTTAAACGTGTGGACAATGCTAAAGAAACAAGTCCATGTCAGAAAACCAACAAATTTAGCTGAACTGCACCAATTTTGTCAAGAGGAGTGGTCAAAAATTCAAGCGGAAGCTTGTGGATGGATACCAAAAGCGCCTTATTGCTTCCAAGTTTTTCAGGACAACCTAAAATCATCAGCCCAGAGGTTGGGTCTTGGGCGCAATTGGGTGTTCCAACAGGACAATGACCCCAAACACACGTCAAAAGTGGTAAAGGAATGGTTAAACCAGGCTAGAATTAAAGTTTTGGAATGGCCTTTTTCAAGTCCTGACTTAAACGTGTGGACAATGCTGAAGAAACAAGTTCATGTCAGAAAACCAACACATTTAGCTGAACTATTTTGTCAAGAGAAGTGGTCAAAAATTCAACCGGAAGCTTGTGGATGGCTACCAAAAGTGCCTTATTGCAGTGAAACTTGCCAAGGGACATGTAAGCAAATATTAACATTGCTGTATGTATACTTTTGACCCAGCAGATTTGCTTACATTTTCATCCATCCAACCATTTTCTACCGCTTATTCCCTCTGGGGTTGTGTGGGGTGCCTGTGCCTATATCAGCTACAATCGGGTGGAAGGCGGAGTACACCCTGGACAAGTCGCCATCTCATCGCAGGGCCAACACTGATAGACAACATTCACACACTAGAGCCAATTTAGTGTTGCATGTCTTTGGAAGTGGGAGGAACTTTCAGCAGACCCATTTTTTGTGACCAACAATTATGTGCTCCAATAACTTTATCACAAAAAAATAAGAGTTGTAGAAATGATTGGAAACACAAGACAGCCATGACATTATGTTCTTCACAAGTGTATGTAAACTTTTGATCAGGACTGTTAATACTGTATACTTGCAATTAATTGATTGTGTAATATCTTTTTTTCCCCTGTGTGGCTCTAATGGTAAATCGCATCATCTCACGTCAGTCTTGGAAACTCCAGCATCATAATTTATTAGCTGGCACTTTGAGCAGAGGTCTGTCCATGAAGAGCACCCTTAAATGTGCTGGCGCCCCCTCCAGCTCTAACACGGTAATGTTGTTGGGCACGGTGGTGCTGAGCATGGGTCCGGGTACATAAAGGGTATGCTGTGGACCCCTGGCTGGCCAGTACCGCCCCAGATTTACACCGTTAATCCAAACCTGACCCTGGAAAAGAGAACATAAAGGGCATAAAAGACACACAAAAAAATAATTTAAATGGGTCATACTACCTTAGTCCAATCTGTAAGCCTGAGAAAAGTGTCCCACGCCACACCGTTGGGCTGCAATGTTCCCATGAAGAAGGTGGGCCCGACAGACGGTCCCCTTTTAAGGTTGAGGAGGGTCTCTTTGTTCAGCGAATGAGGCCACCCAGCTGCAATGGCTCCATCAATGTCCAAAGGGTACATCTTCCAGTCGTTTAATACATCTTGACCCAAGATCAAGTTACCTATAATCCCCTGGAATTGGTGTTAACAAGTGAGGATGAAAGAATTGCAATATATGGTATCGTATCTGTGTGGCCTTACTTTGTAGTCGTTAATATGGCTGCCAAAGTTAACTCTGCCCATGTTCTCCACGAGGATGTCCACAATGTCCCCCTGTCGTCCAGTGACATTCATCACCAGTACGGTGTCTCTCTCCAAGATACCCTGGAAACGCTGTTCACACATAGGTGCATATTTGATACTACTCAGTGGCCTAGTGGTTAGAGCAGGTCTGGGCTATTATTTTGACTCGGGGGCCACATTTACAGAAGAAAAATGTCTAATATTAGGAGAACTAATACAAAATCTCACAATAATGTCTGATTGAATGCTAAAAACTTTATGACAGACCGCCTTAAAAGACGTAATGGAATTTAACATTTTTCTATGAAGGATAAAACACTGAATATTGACAAAATATGAACGTCACACCCCCACGTTTTATAATCAAGTGAAACGCAACAAACTGTAAAATATGAACACAAAGGGTACAAAATAAACCCACCTACAATCTGATACATTCTGATACATCACTAAGCTTAAGAACTTTGTTGTGAAAGTCTCCTTCCGCGTCTGTGCAAACGCTTCCTGCCCACACATTTTGGTGCCTCGTCTGAGCTGCTGTGACGTAGATTACCATAGTAACTAATTACAAACCCTGTTTCCATATGAGTTGGGAAATTGTGTTCGATGTAAATATAAACAGAATACAATGATTTGCAAATCCTTTTCAACCCATATTCAGTTGAATATGCTACAAAGACAACATATTTGATGTTCAAACTGATAAACATTTTTTTTTGTGCAAATAATCAATAACTTTAGATTTTGATGCCAGCAACACGTGACAAAGAAGTTGGGAAAGGTGACAATAAATACTGATAAAGTTGAGGAATGCTCATCAAACACTTATTTGGAACATCCCACAGGTGTGCAGGCTAATTGGGAACAGGTGGGTGCCATGATTGGGTATAAAAACAGCTTCCCAAAAAATGCTCAGCCTTTCACAAGAAAGGGGTCTCCGTTGTGGTATTTTATGCTTCATAATGCCCCACACGTTTTCAACGGGAGACAGGTCTGGACTACAGGCAGGCCAGTCTATTCCCTGCACTCTTTTACTATGAAGCCACGCTGTTGTAACACGTGGCTTGGCATTGTCTTGTTGAAATAAGTAGGGTAATCCATGATAACGTTGCTTGGATGACAATATATGTTGCTCCAATACCTGTATGTACCTTTCAGCATTAATGGTGCCTTCACAGATGTGTAAGTTACCCATGCCTTGGGCACTAATGCACCCCCATACCATCACAGATGCTGGCTTTTGAACCTTGCGCCTATAACAATCCGGATGGTTCTTTTCCTCTATGTTCAGGAGGACATAGTTTCCAAAAACAATTAGAAATGTGGACTCGTCAGACCACAGAATACTTTTCCACTTTGCATGAGTCCATCTTAGATGATCTCGGGCCCAGAGAAGCTGGCGGCGTTTCTGGATGTTGTTGATAAATGGCTTTCGCTTTGTATATTAGGGCTTTAACTTGCACTTACAGATGTAGCGACAAACTGTATTTAGTGACAGGGGTTTTCTGAAGTGTTCCTGAGCCCATATGGTGATATCCTTTAGAGATTGATGTCGGTTTTTGATACAGTGCCGTCTGTGGGATCAAATGTCACGGTCCTTCAATGCTGGTTTCCGGCCATGCCGCTTACGTCGAGTGATTTCTCCAGATTCTCTGAACCTTTTGATGATATTATGGACCATAGATGTTGAAATCCCTAAATTTCTTGCAATTGCACTTCGAGAAACGTTGTTCTTAAACTGTTTGACAATTTGCTCACGCAGTTGTGGACAAAGGATGGGGCGAGGTACACCCCTTTCTTGTGAAAGACTGAGCATTTTTTTGGGAAGCTGTTTTTATACCCAATCATGGCACCCACCTGTTCCCAATTAGCCTGCACACCTGTGGGATGTTCCAAATAAGTGTTTGATGAGTATTCCTCAACTTTATCAGTGTTTATTTCCACCTTTCCCAACTTCTTTGTCACGTGTTGCTGGCATCAAATTCAAAAGTTAATGATTATATGCACAAAAAAAAAATGTTTATGAGTTTGAACATCAAATATGTTGTCTTTGTAGCATATTCAACTGAATATGGGTTGAAAAGGATTTGCAAATCATTGTATTCTGTTTATATTTACATCTAACACAATTTCCCAACTCATATGGAAACGGGGTTTGTAGATGACCAAACTAATTAGATTACCATAGTAACTAATTAGACTGCCATAGTAACTGGCATATCATCCAAAAGCACAGATTCCAACCATTGAAATATGTTGTATACTTCCAGACTTACGGTCGTTGGAAAACATGACTGCACATCATAATGGCAGCTACACTCTTAATCTTAAAGATTGGAAAAAAATTATTTGGGAATGTCCGACGGGCCAAAATGAAAAGCTTAACGGGCCGCATGTGGCCCTCGGGCCTTAATTTGCCCAGGTCTGGGTTGGAGTGTCCACCCTGAGATGGGTAGGTTGTGAGTTCAAACCCCCGGCCGAGTCATACTAAAGGCTAAAAATAGGACCCATTACCTCCCTGTTTGACACTTAGCATCACGGATTGGAATAGGGGGTTAAATCACCAAAAATTCACCAAAATATTCCCGGGCGCGGCCTCCGCTGCTGCTCACTGCTCTCTTCAACTCCCAGGGGGTGATCAAGGGTGATGGGTCAAATGCAGAGAATAATTTCGCCACACCTAGTGTATGTGTGTGACAATCATTGGTACTTTAACTTTTAACCTTCCTCTTGTGTTCGCTCTCTGTTACCATCTCTTATGTTAACGGGTCGGTTTTGACCCATGTCTTAAATCAACTGTAAAATACACTTAAAACAATTATCTATCATCCAATTTGTTTCTCATCTCTTGGTTACCTTGTTAGGTTTCCTTATCCATGAAATTTTTGGTTTTAATATTTTTGGTTTGGGCCACTGGGCCTTTTTTTGTCAACATACCCCTCAAATTCAATAAAAAAAAAATGGTAAAATTAACCTCAAGAGAATTGTGTAAATAAATAACGTTGTTGTGTTACCTGATTATTACTGAGGGGTATTAGAACACATCTCTTAAATACATTTGAGTTATTTTTCATTTTAATAATTTTATACTGAATTGACCTCATGTATAGTGGCGGTATAGCTCGGTTGGTAGAGTGGCTGTGCCAGCAACTTGAGGGTTGCAGGTTCGATCCCCGCTTCCGCCATCCTAGTCACTGCCGTTGTGTCCTTGGGCAAGACACTTTACCCACCTGCTCCCAGTGCCACCCACACTGGTTTAAATGTAACTTAGATATTGGGTTTCACTATGTAAGGCGCTTTGAGTCACTTGAGAAAAGCGCTATATAAAAATAATTCACTTCACTCTTCACTGCCTGTCTTTGCCTGTCTTTGTTTGTTTTTGTACTGGACAACAAGGTAAAATGAGAATCCCCTAAAGCTCACATGATTGGGAGAAGAGCTGGCTATAAGTTTTAGCTCTAATTATTGCTTGATAATCTTATTTGTATAACTGGGTCGAAAATGACCCTAACAACACCAAGGTCATAATTTACACCAAAGCATTTTATAATTTAGCGAAAAAAAACAAAAAAAATGTTTTGTTGAAATAAAGGTTCCTGACAAAGTCAAAAAGCCTTGATGCAAAAAAAAACACATTTATGTGGTTTTTTTATGCATTTAAAAACAGAAGACGAAGGTTAAAGCAAGCTGAAAATCCCTGACTTCTCTACCGCCCCACTACCTGACTTCATTGTGACTGTCAGTACTTACCCCGTTGACGGACACGTACGCGCGGTCATGAACCCCATTCATGGGGGAGATGAGTGGCGTGGGTTCTGAGAGGTCCCTGGGCAGCGTGGTCTGGTACAGCATGTATCCATAGAACTGAACATAATAGACCTGTAAGCTTTTCAGACACAAAAGCAGCCTGGGAAGTTATCTGTGTTTCAAGAGGCTCAGTAACACTTACCTGTTTGACATCCTCAAAGGTCAAAGGGTACTGAGACCGAACAGGCCCCATGGGGGAAAGCGTGTCCATCAAGCTGCTGATGTTGCCCACCTGGAAAATATCGTACTGTCATTAACTCGAGCATTTTTCACTGACGAGGACAATTTGTGATTGACCGCAATTTTGTATTTCAATATCCATCCATCTATTTTATACCGCTTGTCCCTTTTTGGGGTCGCGGGTTGTGCTGGAGCCTATCTCAGCTGCATTCGGGCAGAAAGCGGTTTACACCCTGGACAAGTCGCCACCTCATCGCAGGGCCAACACAGATAGACAACATTCACACACTAGGGACCATTTAGTGTTGCATATCAACCTATCCCCAGGTGCATGTTTTTTGGAGGTGGGAGGAAGCCGGAGTACCCAGTGGGAACCCACGCAGTCACGGGGAAAACATGCAAACTCCACACAGAAAGATCCTGAGCCCGGGATTGAACTCAGGACCTTTGTATTGTGAGGCAGATACACTAGGATGGACCGCTCGCCTCTGTATCGGTTGGGGACATCTCTACGATGGGGCGGCATAGCTCGGCTGGTAGAGTTGCAGGTTCGATTCCCGCTTCCGCCATCCTAGTCACTGCCGTTGTGTCCTAGGGCAAGACACTTTACCCACCTGCTCCCAGAGCCACCCACACTGGTTTAAATGTAACTTAGATATTGGGTTTCACTACGTAAAGCGCTTTGAGTCACTAGAGAAAAGCGCTATATAAATATAATTCACATCCGCCTCCACTTGGGATGGTTTCCTGTGGACAGGACTCTCGCTGCTGTCTTGGATCTGCTTAGAACTGAACTCTTGCGGCTGTGTTGGAGCCACTATGGATTGAACTTTCATAGTATCATGTTAGACCCGCTCGACATCCATTGCTTTCGGTCCCCTGGGGGGGGGGAAATTATATTTATATAGCGCTTTTTCTCTAGTGACTCAAAGCGCTTTACATAGTGAAACCCAATATCTGAGTTACATTCAAACCAGTGTGGGTGGCACTGGGAGCAGGTGGGTAAAGTGTCTTGCCCAAGGACACAACGGCAGTGACTAGGATGGCGGAAGCGGGAATCGAACCTGCAACCCTCAAGTTGCTGGCACGGCCACTCTACCAACCGAGCTAAACCGCCTCACTGTCACTGGCGTCCCACTGGGTGTGAGTTTTCTGTGCCCTTATGCGGGTTCTTCCGAGGATGTCGTAGTGAAGTGAAGTGATCTATATTTATATAGCGCTTTTCTCTAGTGACAAAGCGCTTTACATAGTGAAACCCAATATCTAAGTTACATTTAAACCAGTGTGGGTGGCACTGGGAGCAGGTGGGTAAAGTGTCTTGCCCAAGGACACAACGGCAGTGACTAGGGTGGCGGAAGTGGGAATCGAACCTGCAACCCCCAAGTTGCTGGCACGGCCGCTCTACCAACCGAGCTATACCGCCCCACAGTGGTTTGTACAGTCTTTTGAGACATTTGTGATTTAGGGCTATATAAATAAACATTGATTGATTGATTGACACACTAACCCCTGTGCCACCATGTTAATATAAAAAATAAAAATGTCAATAAAGAACCCTTTTTATTCTGATTAAGCCTAAAATTTTCAACCTGGTCTAATTAAAATTGAGTCTTGTTCACGAGTGAGGGAAGAGTGGATCGTGAGATCGACAGGCGGATCGGTGCGGCGTCTTCAGTAATGCGGACGCTGTATCGATCCGTTGTGGTGAAGAAGGAGCTGAGCCGGAAGGCAAAGCTCTTAATTTACCGGTCGATCTACGTTCCCATCCTCACCTATGGTCATGAGCTTTGGGGTACAGAACTATCAAATTCCAGGAAAAGCCTTATCCCTGCAGCTATAGCCGCCCTGTCTGACAAGCCTTTAAATGTGTTGGTCATGTATGATGTCTTTTTATTTTTGTTCATGTGTAATGTCTATTGTTTAAATGTACGGCATTGAAAATCAATTTCCCTGACAGGGACCAATAAATCTAAATCAAATCAATCAAGTTATGACCGAAAAGACAAGATTAGGGTACAAGTGGCTGAAATTAGTCTCTTTCACCGTGTGGCGGGTCTCTCCCTTAGAGATAGGGTGAGAAGCTCTGCCATCCGGGAGGAACTCAAAGTAAAGCCGCTGCTCCTCCACATCGAGAGGAGCCAGATGAGGTGGTTCGGGCATCTGGTCAGGATGCCACCCGAACGCCTCCCTAGGGAGGTGTTTAGGGCACGTCTGACCAGTGGGACGCCACGGGGAAGACCCAGGACACGTTGGGAAGACTATGTCTCTCGGCTGGCCTGGGAACGCCTCGGGATCCCCCGGGAAGAGCTAGACGGAGTGAATCAACACAGTACCCCGGAGTATAAGTCGCACCTGACGAAAATGCATAATAATGAAGGAAAAAAACACAAGTCGCACTGGAGTGTAAGTCGCAATTTTTGGGGATATTTATTTGATAAAACCCAACACTAAGAATAGACATTTGAAAGGCAATTTAAAATAAATAAAGAATAGTGAACAACAGGCTGAATAAGTGTACGTTATATGAGGCATAAATAACCAACTGAGAAGGTGCCTGCTATGTTAACCTAACATATTATGGTAAGAGTCATTCAAATTATAGGGAACCTATGGCTCTAGAGCCAGATGTGGCTCTTTTGATGACTGCAAAAAGTGTGACCCCAAAAATTTACTGTGGGAACCCATTTTTATGACTTGATGGGATCCCCATTTTGAAAATTCCTAGAGCCAACACTGTACTATGTTTATTAAAATGCTGGCCACTAGCTCGGTTGGTAAAGTGCCCGTGCCAGCAACTTGAGGGTTCCAGGTTCGATCCCCACCTTCCTAGTCACTGCCATTGTGTGCTTGGGCAAGACTTTTTACCCAGTGCCACCCACACTGGTTTAAATGTAACTTAAATATTGGGTTTCACAATGTAAAGCACTTTGAGTCACTAGAGAAACAGCGCTATATAAATATAATTCACTTCACATAAGGTAATACAGTATTATAGTGCTGTGTTAGAATATTTTTTTATGATCTCATCAATCTATGGAATGGATGCTGCCCAACTTTTCATGGAAACCTTTGTCATTGGATGACATACCTTTTTTAGCGTCACTAAACCGTAGGCAAATTTGGGAGTTGAAGGTGGCATTGGTCCGAGGGGAATAGCTTTATACTGCAGAGAGAAAGGAGTGCATTTACTCTGTGTGTTCCAGGCATCTCATTTAATTGGAAGTAAAAATGATTTCTACCAGTTTGATGACGTCTCGGATGGCCAACAGCTTCTCAGTGGGGTCCCCTGCCTCCGTGAGCGGGGCGTCATAATCGTAACTGGTCACCACAGGACGGAATCTGGTGTCATGATCTGCACCTGTTGGCGTGAAGAGAGACGTTTTACAGTAAATCCTGAATTTATGGGAGGAGGATGTAATTGTACCATTCCAATAGCCAAAGTTGGTGCCGCCTTCAAACATATACCTGCAAAGACATGTTTGATTAGTCTATTCTTCAACAGTTTGACTCCAGATCAGATTTATACAAACCCCGTTTCCATATAAGTTGGGAAATTGTGTTAGATGTAAATATAAACAGAATACAACGATTTGCAAATCATTTTCAACCCATATTCAGTTGAATGCACTACAAAGACAACATATTTGATGTTCAAACTCAAAAACCCCTGACTTAGAATTTCATGGCTGCAACACGTGCCAAAGTAGTTGGGAAAGGGCATGTTCACCACTGTGTTACATCACCTTTTCTTTTAACACTCAATAATCGTTTGGGAACTGAGGAAACTAATTGTTGAAGCTTTGAAAGTGGAATTCTTTCCCATTCTTGTTTTATGTAGAGCTTCAGTCGTTCAACAGTCCGGGGTCTCCGCTGTCGTATTTTACGCTTCATAATGCACCACACATTTTCCATGGGAGACAGTTCTGGACTGCAAGCGGGCCAGGAAAGCACCCAAACTCTTTTTTTTACGAAGCCACACTGTTGTAACACGTGCTGAATGTGGCTTGGCATTGTCTTGCTGAAATAAGCAGGGGCGTCCATGAAAAAGACGGCCCTTAGATGGTAGCATATGTTGTTCCAAAACCTGTATGTACCTTTCAGCATTAATGGTGCCTTCACAGATGTGTAAGTTACCCATGCCTTGGGCACTAATGCACCCCCATACCATCACAGATGCTGGCTTTTGAATTTTGCGTCGATAACACTCTGGATGGTTCGCTTCCTCTCTGGTCCGGATGACACAATGTCGAATATTTCCAAAATAAATTTGAAATGTGGACTCATCAGACAACAGAACACTTTTACATTTTGCATCAGTCCATCTTAGATGATCTCGGGCCCAGAGAAGCCGGCGGCGTTTCTGGATGTTGTTGATAAATGGCTTTCACTTTCTACAGTAGAGCTTTACCTTGCACTTACAGATGTAGCGACGAACTGTATTTAATGACAGTGGTTTTCTGAAGTGTTCCTGAGCCCATGTGGTGATATCCTTTAGAGATTGATGACTGTTTTTGATACAGTCCCGTCTGAGGGATGGAAGGTCACGGTCATTCAATGTTGGTTTCCGGCCATGCCGCTTACCTGGAGTGATTTCTCCAGATTCTCTGAACCTTTTGATGATATTACGGACCGTAGATGTTGAAATCCCTAAATTTCTTGCAATTGCACTTTGAGAAACGTTGTTCTTAAACTGTTTGACTATTTGCTCCCGCAGTTGTGGACAAAGGGGTGTACCTCGCCCCATCCTTTCTTGTGAAAGACTAAGCATTTTTTTGGGAAGCTGCTTTTATACCCAATCATGGCACCCACCTGTTCCCAATTAGCCTGCACACCTGTGGGATGTTCCAAATAAGTGTTTGATGAGCATTCCTCAACTTTATCAGTATTTATTGCCACCTTTCCCAACTTCTTTGTCACGTGTTGCTGGCATCAAATTCTAAAGTTAATGATAATTTGCAAAAAAAAAACTAATGTTTATCAGTTTGAACATCAAATATGTTGTCTTTGTAGCATATTCAGCTGAATATGGGTTGAAAATGATTTGCAAGTCAGGGTTTGTATTAACAGTATAAAATGGGAGAAGTTGTTTCAAAAATCTGATAAAACCGATTAATCAGCGATATGGTTCTAAGAAAGGGAAAGTACATGTTGACGTTAGCCCCCATGGTTAGCATTTCTGCTAATCCTCTGCTGACCCTCTGAGTATCAACATTAGCATGCTGATCTCCCCAGTGATCCAACCAGCCAGTGTAGAACTCTGAATTTACCTGCAACGACAAGGATTTTGTAATATGTTGAAAAGGTTAATTTAGCCTACTGATGTTTATTTATAAATGGTTGATTTATATAGGCCAGTTAGGTAAAGTTTTGTACCTGACAAGTTTCGGCTAGACATAGTACAGAACCGCCTGCAAGCGGACTCAACACTCCGGAAACGAACAAACCTAACAATTGAACACACAGTCCAGTTGTTATCATTCGTAGCCAAGTCTACATATTTCCTGTTCAGAGGGACCATATACAGACAGAAGGAGGGTTTTGCCTTGGAGGACCCCCTCTCAGCCATCTTGAGTGGTTTCTTCTTCATGGAGGACTTGGAGGCCAAAGCCATAGCCACCGCTCCCGAAGGCTGCAGACCAGGGGTCACCAACCTTTTTAAAACCAAGAGTTACTTCTTGGGCTTCACGGTGGCAGAGGGGTTAGTGTGTCTGCCTCACAATACCAAGGTCCTGCAGTCCTGGGTTCAAATCCAGGCTCGGGATCTTTGTGTGGAGTTTGCATGTTCTCCCCGTGAATGCGTGGGTTCCCTCCGGGTACTCCGGCTTCCTCCCACCTCCAAAGACATGCACCTGGGGATAGGTTGATTGGCAACACTAAATGGTCCCTAGTGTGTGAATGTGAGTGTGAATGTTGTCTGTTTATCTGTGTTGGCCCTGCGATGAGGTGGCGACTTGTCCAGGGTGTACCCCGCCTTCCGCCCGATTGTAGCTGAGATAGGCGCCAGCGCCCCCCGCGACCCCAAAAGGGAATAAGCGGTAGAAAATGGATGGATGGATGGAGTTACTTCTTGGGTACTGATTAATGCGAAGGGCTACCAGTTTGATACGCTCAATTTACCTTTAATAAATAAATCTATATATATATATATATATATATATATATATATATATATATAAAGGGTATTTCTGTCTGCCATTCCGTCATACATTTTTTTTCCTTTTACGTAAGGTTTTTTTGTAGAGAACAAAGCATGAAAAAAAACACTTAATTGAACGGTTTAAAAGAAGGGAAAACACGAAAAAAATGAAAATTTAACTTTAAAACAGTTTATTTTCAATTTGGACTCTTTAAAATTCAACGGAAAAAAATGAAGAGAAAAACTAGCTAATTGGAATTTTTTTGAAAAAAAAAAAAAAAAAAATGAATTTATGGAACATCATTAGTAATTTTTCCTGATTAAGATTTTAAAATTTTGATATGTTTCAAATAGGTTAAAATCCACTTTGAAATAAGATTTAAATTAGATTTGACAGATTTTCTAGATTTGCCAAAGTAATGTTTTAACATTTTAATCATAAGTTTGAAGAAATATTCTTTGTCGAAAAATCAGAAGCTAAAATAAAGAATTAAATTAAAATGTATTTATTATTCTATACAATAAAAAATTGAATTTCTTGAACATTTATTTTAATCGTCAGGAAAGAAGAGGAAGGAATTTAAAAGGTATATGTGTTTAAAAAATCCTTAAATCATTTTTAAGGTTGTATTTTTTCTCTAAAATCGTCTTTCTGAAAGTTATAAGAAGCAAAGTAAAAAAATAAATGAATTTATTTAAACAAGTGAAGATCAAGTCTTTAAAATATTTTCTTGGATTTTCAAATTCTATTTGAGTTTTTTTCTCTTAGAATTAAAAATGTCGAGCAAAGCGAGACCAGCTTGCTAGTATCCATCCATCCATTTTCTACCTCTTATTCCCTTATCGGGTCGCGGGGAGCTTTCTAGTAAATAAATAAAATTTAAAAAATAGAGGTAGCTCACTGGTAAGTGCTGGTATTTGTGCTATTTTTAGAACAGGCCAGCGGGCGACTCATCTGGTCCTTACGGGCTACCTGGTGCCCGCGGGCACCGCGTTGGTGACCCCTGCTGCTTTATACCAAAAAGTTATATTTTGGTTTCATCTGACCACATGACATTCTCCCAATCCTCTGCTGTATCATCCATGTATCCATTTTGGTAGAAACTCAACTTGTCGTGTTTGGAGGGAGAAGAATACTGAGTTGCATCCAAGGAACACCATACCTACTGTGAAGCATGGGGGTGGAAATATCATGCTTTTGGGCTGTTTTTCTGCTAAGGGGACAGGACGATTGATCCGTGTTAAGGAAAGAATGAATGGGGCCATGTATCGTGAGATTTTGAGCCAAAACCTCCTTCCATCAGTTGACCAAATACTTATTTTCCACCATAATTTACAAATAAATTCTTTAAAATTCCTACAATGTGAATTCCTGGGATTTTTTTTCACATTCTGTCTCTCACAGTTGAAGTGTACCTATGATGAACATTACAGACCTCAGTCATCATTTTAAGTGGGAGAACTTGCACAATCGCTGGCTGACTAAATACTTTTTTGCCCCACTGTATGAGATCCCTTGCCTAACATGCAATAAAACATACACAGGAGAGACAGGTCGACGGTTCGGAACACCAGAAAGAATGGGAAAAGGAAACATCCGGAACGCTCACCCGTACAACGAGAATGAAAGCAATGCAGGAAAATCTAAAATCCACAATTTCAGACCACTGCCAGAGGAAAAACCATGTAATGAACTGGGAGGCAACCAAGGTCATTAGAAGGGAAAGCAACAAATTCCATCAATGGATCAAAGAGGCGGTTGAAATCAAGAAGCGGGCCCCAAAGACGAAGCAGCATATCTTCTCTTCACCCTGTACACGGCTGACTTCTGCTACAACTCAGAGCTGTGTCACATCCAGAAGTACGCGGATGACACAGCCATCGTCGGGTGCATCAGGGACGGCAGAGAGGAGGAGTTTCGGAACCTGGTGAGGGACTTTGTTGTCTGGTGCCACACGAACCTCTTGCAGCTCAATCCATCAAAGACCAAGGAGCTGGTCATTGACTTTGGGAGGTCGAGTCCACGGTCACAACCTATTGTGATCGAGTGAGTTGAGGTACAGACCGTAGACTCATTCAAGTACCTCTGGGTTTGGGTGGACAATAAGCTGGACTGGACTGTTAACACGGACCATCAGTACAAGAAAGGACAGAGCACTCCTTCAACATTTGTACAAAACTCCTGTGGATGTACTACCAGTCTGTGGTTGCCAGTGGTCTGTTCTACATGGTAGTGTGCTGGGGGGGCAGTACATCTAAGAAGGACAGCTCCAGACTGATCAGGCGGGCCGGTTCTACAATGGGAATGAAACTGGACTCACTGGTGACGGTGGCAGAGAAGAGGACTGTGGACAAACAAGTGAGCATCCTGGATGATGCCAGTCACCCTCTGCATAGTGTTATCAGTAGCCAGACGAGCCTGTTCAGTTCTAGACTGCTTCATCCCAAGTGCAGGACTAATAGACTCAAGAACTCCTTTGTCCCACACGCCATTAGACTGTACAACTCCTCTCTGGGGCGGGGGGGGCGGGGGTACTAGGATGACAGGGGATGCAAAACGTTTTCATAACATGGTCACTACTGCCTACTTTGTCTTGTTATAGTCTTATTTTACTGTTATAGTTTTATTCCCATTGTTGCTTTTTAGTTTTTATTGTTATTGTCATATTTCTCTATTTTCTTTCCATTTAAACCCCCATTATTTACGTTTTACTTTTATTTAAATTGATCTCAACTCTGTACACTGCTGCTGGAATTTTAATTTTCCTGAAGGAATCAATGAAGTACTTACTATCTATCTATCTATCTATCAACTTTCCCACACCTGGGACACAGTCTTGCAGTTCCGCCATCGGCCGTTTGGTAGGCATCCTGACTTGTCCGGTACAAAACTTTACCTTACTAGCCTCTATAAATCAACCATTTATACATTATTTAGTAAGATCATACAACTTAACAACTGGGAACAGACCAATGGCAACATTATTAGAACTAACCAGTGGACCCTGAGGTTCAAACTGTCTCTGTCGTCTGAAGGCTTCGGTTATGTTGTCGCCTGGAGAAAAGGACAGTAGAAATGGTAACTTCCTATAAAGTAGATAGGAACACTCCGCAAATCTCCACCTGTGCCAAAGTCCACAGTGGCATACAACCCTCCCAGGGTCCCGCATCGCATCTCTCGGTCTGTGTTTCCATCAGTGGTGAAAAGGATGGTGTTTTCACCCAGGAATACTTGCAGAAGAGTCCGCAGTTGACGCAGGTAGTTGTAGTCGCAAGCGTGGTAGCTTCCGTACTCGTTTTCAACCTGCGCTTTGGAAAGAACATCAATGCCCAAAAATATCAAATCAAGTCGATAAATCTTTGGTTCTTTACCTGGACACTGATGATGTTCCCACCATGCACATACAGCCAAGGCTTCAGTTTGGGGAGGAGAACAGCAAACCAATTAGTAACTGCCTGTAAATAATCTGGAGAAGACAAGTTTTAAGCAAAAAATACAACAAATATGTGTATTGCTTCGTACTTTTATGTTGTACCTGCATCAGAAGAACGTAGTACAATGTTTGTCTTTTGCAGCAACCAAGCCGGCAGACCCCCCTGTAAGCGACAAAGGATGGTAGTGTTAGTACTGAACCCAAAACCAGCAAAGTTGGGTAATTTGTAAATAAAAACGGAATACAATGATTTAGTAATCCTTTTCCACTTGTATTCAATTAAAAAGACTGCAAAGACAAGATATTTGATGTTCCAACTGAGAAAGCAAATAATCATTCATTTAGAATTCCTGTGCACTTAAGATGTGACTTTAAGGTTTTACTACTTACGTATAAAATACTACACGGTCTAGCTCCAGCCTATCTTGCCGATTGTATTGTACCATATGTCCCGGCAAGAAATCTGCCTTCAAAAGATTCCGGCTTATTAGTGATTCCTAGAGCCCCAAAAAAAGTCTGCGGGCTATACCGGGAGGGCATTCCAAAGTATGCCCTCCCGGTAACAGTTCGAGATGCTACCTCAGTAGAAGCATTTAAGTCTCGCCTTAAAACTCATCTTTAAATAGACCTCCTTTTTAGACCAGTTGATCTGCCGCTTCTTTTCTTTCTCCTATGTCCCCCCCCTCCCTTGTGGAGGGGGTCCGGTCCGATGACCATGGATGAAGTACTGGCTGTCCAGAGTCGGGACCCAGGATGGACCGCTCGCCTGTGTATCGATTGGGGACATCACTACACTGCTGATCCGCCTCCGCTTGAGATGGTCTCCTGTGGACGGGACTCTCGCTGCTGTCTTGGATCCGCTTTGAACTGGACTCTCGCGGCTGTGTTGGAGCCACTATGGATTGAACTTTCACAGTATCATGTTAGACCCGCTCGACATCCATTGCTTTCGGTCCCCTAGAGGGGGGGGGGGGGTTGCCCACATCTGAGGTCCTCTCCAAGGTTTCTCCTAGTCAGCATTGTCACTGGCGTCCCACTGGATGTGAATTCTCCCTGCCCACTGGGTGTGAGTTTTCCTTGCCCTTTTGTGGGTTCTTCCGAGGATGTTGTAGTCGTAATGATTTGTGCAGCCCTTTGAGACATTTGTGATTTGGGGCTATATAAATAAACATTGATTGATTGATTTAATGGCAGCAACACAAAAAGTTGGCACAGGGGCATTTTTACCACTGTGTTACATGGCCTTTCCTTTGAACAACACTCAGTAAACGTTTGGGAACTGAGGAGACACATTTTTGAAGCTTTTCAGGGGGATTTATTTCCCATTCTTGCTTGATGTACAGCTTAAGTTTTTCACATTGTTGTTGCTTTTTGATGCAGTACCGCCTGAGGGATCGAATGTCAATAATAGACGCTTACGTGCAGGAATTTCTCCAGATTCTCTGAACCTTTTGATGATTTTATGGACCGTATATGGTGAAATCCCTAAATTCCTTGCAATAGCTCATTGAGACGTGTTCTTAAACTGTTTGACAATTTGCTCACGCATTTGTTCACAAAGTCGTGACCCTCGCCCCATCCCTTGTTTCATGGATGCTGTTTTTAGATAGATTAGATTAGATTAGATAGTAGTTTATTTATTCCGTCAGGGGAGTTCCTTCAGGAAAATTACAATTTTCAGCACAATCCCATTCAAGAGCAAATAAACATTACAGGGAGACAGAACAGGATCGCTGACGGGTCTGCCGTCTTCCAGCGCCCCTTACAAAAAAGATTAGATACAGGTAAGCAAGGGGGGCAATGGGAGAAAAAAATAAAAGATTAAAATAAAATTAAAAAATCGGTCTTAGCCTGGGCTCTGGAGAGGGGGTGCAGACTGAGACCAAGGGAAAAAAACAACAACTCATAGCCATAGTATCAATCAATCAATCAATCAATGTTTACTTATATAGCCCTAAATCACTAGTGTCTCAAAGGGCTGCACAAACCACTACTACATCCTCGGTAGGCCCACATAAGGGCAAGGAAAACTCACACCCAGTGGGACGTCGGTGACAATGATGACTATGAGAACCTTGGAGAGGAGGAAAGCAATGGATGTCGAGCAGGTCTAACATGATACTGTGAAAGTTCAATCCATAATGGATCCAACACAGTCGCGAGAGTCCAGTCCAAAGCGGATCCAACACAGCAGCGAGAGTCCCGTTCACAGCGGAGCCAGCAGGAAACCATCCCAAGCGGAAGCGGATCAGCAGCGCAGAGATGTCCCCAGCCGATACACAGGCGAGCAGTACATGGCCACCGGATCGGACCGGACCCCCTCCACAAGGGAGAGTGGGACACAGGAGAAAAAGAAAAGAAACGGCAGATCAACTGGTCTAAAAAGGGAGTCTATTTAAAGGCTAGAGCATACAAATGAGTTTTAAGGTGAGACTTAAATGCTTCTACTGAGGTGGCATCTCGAACTTTTACCGGGAGGGCATTCCAGAGTACTGGAGCCCGAAATGAAAACGCTCTATAGCCCGCAGACTTTTTTTGGGCTTTGGGAATCACTAATAAGCCGGAGTCTTTTGAACGCAGATTTCTTGCCGGGACATATGGTACAATACAATCGGCAAGATAGGATGGAGCTAGACCGTGTAGTATTTTATACGTAAGTAGTAAAACCTTAAAGTCACATCTTAAGTGCACAGGAAGCCAGTGCAGGTGAGCCAGTATAGGTATATATATATGTATATAAAGGTATATACAGTACAGGCGTTATGTGATCAAACTTTCTTGTTCTTGTCAAAAGTCTAGCAGCCGCATTTTGTACCAACTGTAATCTTTTAATGCTAGACATGGGGAGACCCGAAAATAATACGTTACAGTAATCGACACGAGACGTAACAAACGCATGGATAATGATCTCAGCGTCTTTAGTGGACAGAATGGAGCGAATTTTAGCGATATTACGGAGATGAAAGAAGGCCGTTTTAGTAACGCTTTTAATGTGTGACTCAAAGGAGAGAGTTGGGTCGAAGATAATACCCAGATTCTTTACCGTGTCGCCTTGTTTAATTGTTTGGTTGTCAAATCTTAGAGTTGTATGTTAAATAGAGGTCGGTGTCTAGCAGGACCGATAATCAGCATTTCCGTTTTTTTGGCGTTGAGTTGCAAAAAGTTAGCGGACATCCATTGTTTAATTTAATTAAGACACGCCTCCAACTGACTACAATCCGGCGTGTTGGTCAGCTTTAGGGGCATGTAGAGTTGGGTGTCATCAGCATAACAGTGAAAGCTAATACCGTATTTGCGTATGATATCACCTAGCGGCAGCATGTAGATGCTGAAGAGTACAGGGCCAAGGACCGAACCCTGGGGAACTCCACACGTTACCTTAACGTAGTCCGAGGTCACATTGTTATGGGAGACGCACTGCATCCTATCAGTAAGATAAGAGTTAAACCAAGACAGGGCTAAGTCTGACATACCAATTCGTGTTTTGATACGTTCTAATAAAATATTATGATCGACGGTATCGAAAACAGCGCTAAGATCGAGGAGCAGCAACATAAATGACGCATCAGAATCCATCGTTAGCAATAGATCATTAGTCATTTTTGCGAGGGCTGTACACATCCCTCTTACATGTGTGTAAGAGGGAAACATCAAAGAACAAATAGGACATTAAATAATTAAAGCAGCAGATACAAGCAGACACTTCTACATACAGCTAAGAATAAAAAGTAAAAGAAACATATCCACTGTGGTGGCCTCTGCGGTGTTCCACGCCATCGTTGGGGTGGAGGGAGCATGGCCAGAGACAGGAGCAGACCCAACAAAGCAACCAGGACAGCCGACTCCACTCTCGGCCAGTGTCCAGTCCGCATGGATGAGCGACGATACGTCCAAGGAGACTGAGGTGTCCGACACCTGCTCACCCAGCCAAGACACCGCTAAGCCTCTCCGTCCCAGCGCTCAGTGCTAGCACTGCAGCCCTGTCCCATCATCCGCATCTCCTCCAAACTGACTCCGGTGTGGCAGACACCCAGCAGTTGGTCTCCATGGCCAAAAGGCTCCCGGGAGGCAGATCCAGAAGTCCACAAAAAAAAAGCACCACAGAGGTCACGAAAGTGCCACCCCTTGTCACACAGTCCCAAAGGGTCCCGGACCAAAAGGCAAAAAAATATATAATGGGCACCATTATACCCAATAATAGTGCCCACATGTTCCCAATTAGCCTGCTGTTCACCTGTAGGATGTTCCAAATAAGTGTTTGATGAGCATTCCTCAACTTTATCACTCTTTTTTGCCACTTGTGCCAGCTTTTTTTTTTCAAAACATGTTGCAGACATCAAATTCCAAATGAGCTAATATTTGCAAAAAACAACAAACGTTCCAGCTCTAACGTTAAATATCTTGTCTTTGCAGGTTGAAAAGGATTTAGAAATCATTGTATTCATCCCATCCATTTCTACCGCTTATTCCCTTTTGGGATCGCGGGGGGCGCTGGCGCCTATCTCGGCTACAATCGGGCGGAAGGCGGGGTACACCCTGGACAAGTCGCCACCTCATCGCAGATCATTGTATTCTATTTTTATTTACCATTTACACAAAGTGCCAACTTCACTGGTTTTGGGGTTTTTACAACCATAATCCAAATACTAAATTGTTGATTGACATGCACATTTCTAAAGTGAAGTGAATTATATTTATATAGCGCTTTTCTCTAGTGACTCAAAGCGCTTTACATAGTGAAACCCAATATCTAAGTTACATTTAAACCAGTGTGGGTGGCACTGGGAGCAGGTAGTGTCTTGCTCAAGGACACAATGGCAGCGACTAGTATGGCGGAAGCGGGAATCGAACCTGCAACCCTCAAGTTGCCGGCACAGCCGCTCTACCAACCGAGCTATGCCGCCACCAAGCAGTGGTTAACTTCGCTTTATACTCCATCCATCTATTTTCTACCGCTTATTCCCTTTTTGGGGTCGCGGGGGGCGCTGGCGCCTATCTCAGCTACAATCGGGCGGAAGGCGGGGTACACCCTGGACAAGTCGCCACCTCATCGCAGCGCTTTATACTCGTGTGATAATTAAAATTGTAAAAAATTAAAAAAAAAATGTTGCAACGTGAAGATTTTTATGTATTATGACTTATGATTCATGGCTTAAAAATAGTGATTATTTTAGTTTTACACTAGTATTATGAATATTAGTTCAATTTTTTGTGTTTTTACAATTATTTTCAACCCCAATGATTTGTATTGTTGCATCACACAGCAATTAAAGAGTGATATACTTCTTTTAACACTTATATGGCAGTTACAAATGTTAAAATTAGTGGTGTCCCAATCCAATATTGATATCAGATATCCATCCAGTGTCAGGGGGGGGAAAAAAAAAAAAAACTTAAATCGGTTTGCATCTAAAAGCTCTAATGTTTAATTACACGCCGTCCTGCATTGTTTACTTGTTGTGCAAGATAGACAAGTAATAAACATATAAATGTCCTCCAATATGGTTGTTTTTCTCTTGTATTTTAGTCAAGTCTTGTACAAAAGGTAAACATGGTAGGATATTAAGAGCTGGCACATACTCTACACCAGGGGTAGGGAACCTATGGCTCTAGAGCCAGATGTGGCTCTTTTGATGACCGCATCTGGCTCTCGGATAAATCTGAGCTTACATTAACAGGATAAGTAATGAATAATTCCACTTGTAATCATAGTGTTAAAAATAACATTCAAAATATAAAACATTCTCATGCTTTTTTATGTTCAAGAAGTTGCGTTAATGCTAAGAAGTAATTTATTTATTATTGGTTAGTGTTGGGCTTGCCCTCCTGGGGGTTCTTCAGACCACCAAGCACCGACATGAGAGCCTGTTTTAGGGTTAAAATGTTGTTTTTTCAATTAGTCTCTCAGTTGCTTTCCAGCAATTGTCTTTTTCTCTTTCGTCCTCATTCGCCCTCTGGCTCCAGCTCCAGCCCCAACCCCGTCTCTCTTCCTGGCTGCTGCTTATAACAGAGCGACAGGTGATGAGATAAAAAGGCCCAGGTGGGCCATCGACGCACCTGTCGCTGATTTCGAGGCCGCTCCTGGCAACATCCTGCTTTGCTGCAGGCCACGCCCCCTCCACAGTTATCTTCACAATAACAATGTTATTACAAAGAATAAGAGACCTATTATATATACTCTGGAAATGTTGGTCTCACTTAAAAATGCACACGTTTAGTTGTGTTCAGTGTTAAAAAAAATTTTTGGGGGGCTCTTAGGGAAATACCTTTTTTAAAATATTTGGCTTCTTGGCTCTCTCAGCCAAAAAGGTTCCCGACCCCTGCTCTACACCCAAGTACACAATAGAACATATGTAATACGTGTCCTTAATTGAACAGTATTTCAGTCAAAACACCACAATTGTCTATATAAACAATTATTAAATATTTATAGTTGCATATTACTAACATATACAAAGGCAGAAGCGTAATAATAAAGTATCCAGTAACAAACGTGTCTGCATCATTCAATTTACTGCCCCTAATTACTGTGATCACTTGCTGTACCCCTCAAAAATGACCACTCCACTTCAACTGAAAGACATAAGTCCATTCCAGTTAATAACAAATAGGTTGGTGTTTTTCTATGCCTACCAAAGTTTTCCCTTTGACTAAATTTCACTCGATCAAGCCTTCACTCATGTTGCAGATTACAATATAATAAAAACATGTATCACGATTGTGTTTAGGTTTATGTGTATTTCTTTTACTTGGGACAAAATAGTTCAATATTTCCAATGGGAACAATTGTTTTGATTCACAATTGGCGTTTTTTGGAACGACTTTGAGTTATTATGGGTCTTAATGATGCAAAGAGCCATTCACCATCTCCCATTCGGCACAGATGTATGGGCCCGGGCGCAGGATAACCAAAAGACCTGTCTGATTGGCCAGATCCAAGAAATGCTCCAAATCCCTGTCTCCTGAAAAGTTATGGATCCCTTCAACTGTTTCGTGGAAATTCCAGGGCACATATCTGCAGTGGAAGAATTCAGAAATGTAATTCATCCTCAAGAGGAGATTGTGATTCTCAGGGCTTACACTTGGATGGCGTTAAGGCCGGTCATGTACATCTTGAGCAGCCTATCCTTCCAGTAGAAGCGTGGGATTCTAGAGTAGTGGATACTACCTGAGATGTACTGAAAGGGCTTCCCATCTTTCAGGAAACAGTTGTTCTTGTAGTCTATAGTGAAGGATCTCCCTGACGACACCTTTTAAGACAAAAACGGTGTAAGACTTCAAGTGACAGGTGATCATTATCTTGAAAGCTGATATTTCCATTGACTCATCGAGTGCTACACGAAAGAATAACTTAATTAATTAAAGCTGCAAACAGCGTTGGTCGGGTCCGCCTTTGGCCGCTGCCAAGCCCTGGTCTAAGTCAGACCTACATAGAGGTCTTTGTTTCATGTCTCTACGACATTCCTAACAGAAGTTACAAGCAGTTTTGTCTGGGTTTTTTCCTAGGGGGCGCTGGAGCGCAATTTTGACTTTTGGGGTTTGTTTTTTTATTAGATGGCAATTTTCGCCAGTCCTGATGTGTGTGTAAAATTTGGTGAGTTTTGAAGCATGTTAAGGGGGTCAAATTACAGATCAGTGCTTCTGGATGTTGTTGATAAATGGCTTTCGCTTTGCATAGTAGAGCTTTAACTTGCACTTTGAAGCATTTTAAGGGGGTCAAATTACAGCTCAAAGAGGCAAAAATTACATTTTTTAGGAAACTTTGCGCAGGGGTTCTTTGAAGGCGCGTAAAATCAAAACCGGAGCAGTAATCAAAACTTTGTTGGATAGTTTTAATGAAAAGGGTTCAATCTCTCTCTTGTGCGAGTTTGAAGCCGGAACGACAAACGCACTCGGAGGAGTTTACGTTTGAAAAAGGTGACGGGTTTTTACAAAACTTTTATTTTGAAGGGGTAATTTTTAACTTCCTGTTGATTTTTGCCAAAGGATGTCAGTTATCTAAATGTAGGTCTAAGTGAGACCTACATAGAAGTTTTTGTTTCATGTCTTTCCGGCATTCCTACTGGAAGTTACAAGCAATTTTGTTTGTGTTTTCTTCCTAGGAGCAGTTTTTGCTGTGTTTTATTCAAAAATTCGCTAGAGCGAAATTTTGAGTATTGGATTTGGTTTTTTCATTAGATCACAATTTTTGCCAGTTCTGATGTGCGTGCCAAGTTTGGTGAGTTTTGAAGCATTTTAAGAGGGTCAAATTACAGTTCAAAGAGGCAAAAATAGCATTTTTTGCGAAAATTTTGTATTGAAGGGGTTTTTGCCAACTTTTTGTTGATTTTTGCCTGAGAAAGTAAAATTATGAATTGTAGGTCTAAGTCAGTTCTACATAGAAGTTTGTGTTTCATGTCTCTACGACATTCCTAACGGAAGTTATGAGCAGTCTGTTGTTGTTGTTTTTTGCAATTTTCATTTTTGGGGTTTGGTTGCTTAATAACTTGGGAAGGTTTGCTATACCGACGTGCGTGTCAAATTTGGTGAGTTTTGAAGCATGTTAAGGGGGTCAAATTAGGGTGCGAACGTGCGGAATAATAATAAAACACAGCAGTTTCAATAGGGCCTGCGGACCCTAAATATTTAAATGCAACGTTACAGTTTAATCCGTGTGTAATTTTACGGTGGCCAACAATTTTACTTATACTTGTTTACAAAAAACATCCGCAATGATTTTAACAGTGGCGGGCCGTGCGTTTCCCACCTAGGCCTTCATTGATGTCCGACTTCAATGATTACCTCTCGAAATACCATTTATGTCCCCACATGACCATTTCTGGAGAAATACTATACAAGAACACATTTATTGTACAAAACGGGTTATTTTCTGGCGCTTTTAAAAATTAATAAACCTGCATCAGCGATTGAAATATATCTTATGTGTATGTATGTCATACTTGCCAACCCTCCTGGATTTTCCAGGAGACTCCCGAAATTCAACGCCTCTCCCGGAAACCTCCCAAAACAAATTTTCTCCCGAAATTCAGGTGGAGCTGGAGGCCACGCCCCTCCAGCTCCATGCGGACCCGAGTGAGGACAGCCTGTTTTCACGTCGATATAAACAGCGTGTCTGCCCAATGACGTTATAACTGTAGAATGATCGAGGGCGAGGTCTTGGTTTGTGTGTTTACTGTTAGGCAGTTTCATTAACGTCCTCCCAGCGCGGTAACAACACACAACAACAGCAGTCACGTTTTCGTCTACCGTAAAGCAGTTTGTCTGCCGTAAACAGCAATGTTGTGACACTCAAACAGGACACTACTGCCATCTAATGTACATGCACCTCAACACCTCCATGCAACTTCAACCCTTTACTAATACCCTCCTCCATTCACATCCCATCTCCCCGGATTTTAAATAACCCTAATCGAATGTATTTCTAATGTATATACTTGTTCTTATGCTATCTGAACTCACTATGTTCTCTGCTCGCTGTACATAGCCTACTAAGTAAGACCTACACTGTTTCAATGGACTCTTACGACTGTGTTGGATCCATTATGGATTGAACTTTCACAGTATCATGTTAGACCCGCTCGACATCCATTGCTTTCCTCCTCTCCAAGGTTCTCATAGTCATCATTGTCACCGACGTCCCACTGGGTGTGAGTTTTCCTTGCCCTTATGTGGGCCTACCGAGGATGTCGTAGTGGTTTGTGCAGCCCTTTGAGACACTAGTGATTTAGGGGGCTATATAAGTAAACATTGATTGATTGATTGATTTCTCTGTTGATGCATTTGTTGACTGAAGTACTGATATCAACCAAAGCTCCTCATCCCACCCCCCGGATTGTAAATATTGTAAATAATTCAATGATGATTAACTTGTGTGATGACTGTATTATGCTGATAGTATATATTTGTACCATAAATTAACGTGGACATCGGCTAAAACAAGTTGAAAAACTTACTCGGGTGTTGCCATTTAGTGTTCAATTGTACGGAATATGTACTGTACTGTGCAATCTACTAATAAAAGTTTCAATCAATCATGCATATGTGACAATAACGTTACAGCTTGTAAACAGTGCAGTGCACAACAGCTGTAAATATACTCCTCCCTTAACCACGCCCATAACCACGCCCCCTTTTGATGTATGTTCCAAATAAACTGAATTGCGTACGTCCAACTGCACTGGTACACATAAAGTTTTAACATTTGAATTCATATTGAAAAAACTTTATTGAACCCTCTAAGGATGTACTTATTACCCACACAGTGTAGTATTCAGGCAAAGACTCGACAGTAAGCCCACCGACTGTCAAAAAGTTATAACAAACGAAAATCAATTACTCAAATGTTGGTATTCTTAACTTTTAAAATGTTCCTTTTTTTGTGTATTTTGTAGCTTCTTACCCCCGGAGAAGATGAACACCCCCAGCTGGCTGTGAAGATGACGAGCAGGACACTACGGTACATTTTCCCTTCCTTTCGTCGTTTCCTCGCCGAAGAAGCTAAAACATTTTCTGGGCTCCCGTGTTGGACATGATAGTTGTGTTTAGAGGACTTGAGGCGCAGCTATTTTGACGAACTATGGACGTCGGAGCGTGTTGTTCGTGGACTGGATAGGAGTGGGCGCCATCACGTGACCTAGTCTGGGGACGTTTTCCGGGTCCTAAACTTCCGTCTCGTATAAACTTATGACAAACCACGTCAGACTGTTAAGAAATGATAATTAAAATAAAATGCTTTAAATTGAATGAATGTGTACAATAATTTTATAAATTCGATTAAGACCTCCGTCAATATATATATATATATAAAAACACCATAACCATGCGAGAATGTTATTATTTTTTGTGACACTAGATGGCGCCAGAGTAAAGCTGCTACATTAATAACAGCTGGTCATAATCGTCTTTCATGCTATAAATATAACATATCAGTGGTTCTCAACTTTGTTTCAGTGATGTACCCCCTGTGAACAATGTTTTAATTCAAGTACCCCCTAATCCAGGGGTGTCCAAACTTTTTCCACTGAGGGCCGCACACTGAAAAATCAAAGCAAGCGGGGGGCATTTTGATCATTTTTATTTAAAAAAACCAATACATTTCGGCCTACACTCAGGTTTGATCCCGAAGGGTTTTGGTCAAAAAAATATAAAAAATGTGTCATTATTCAGTATTATCTTTTTGTAATATTATTCAAGTTTTAAATCTCTAGATCAGGGGTCACCAACGCGGTGCCCGTAAGGACCAGATGAGTCGCCCGCTGGCCTGTTCTAAAAATAGCTCAAATAGCAGCACTTACCAGTGAGCTGCCTCTATTTTTTAAATTGTATTTATTTACTAGCAAGCTGGTCTCGCTTTGCTCGACATTTTTAATTCTAAGAGAGACAAAACTCAAATAAAATTTGAAAATCCAAGAAAATATTTTAAAGACCGTGTCTTCACTTGTTTAAATAAAGTCTTTTTTTTTTACTTTGCTTCTTAAAACTTTCAGAAAGACAATTTTATAGAAAAAATACAACCTTAAAAATGATTTTAGGATTTTTAAACACATATACCTTTTTACCTTTTAAATTCCTTCCTCTTCTTTCCTGACAATTTAAATCAATGTTCAAATGTTGTTTTTTTTATTGTAAAGAATAATAAATAAATGTTGATTTAATTTTTTGAAATTGTGGACGTCATGTCCTATGAACCAAAGAGGAAAGGAACCATCCGGATATTTCTAGGCGCAAAGTTCAAAAGCCAGCATCTGTGATGGTATGGGGGGGTATTAGTGCCCAAAGCATGGGTAACTTACACATCTGTGAAGGCACCATTAATGCTGAAAGGTCCATACAGATTTTGGAGCAACATATGTTGCCATCCAAGCAACGTTATCATGGACGCCCCTGCTTATTTCAGCAAGAAAATGCCAAGCCACATTCTATACGTCGTAAAAGAGTGCGGGTACTAGACTGCCCTGCCTGTAGTCCAGACCTGTCTCCCATTATGAAACCTAAAATACCACAACAGAGACCCCCAGATTGACAGCTGTACATCCAGCAAGAATGGGAAAGAATTCCAAAAAAATTAAGTTTCTTAGTCGGAACATTAAATATATTGTCTTTGCAGTCAATCCAATTGAACATAAGTTGAAAAGGATGTGCAAATCAACTTCACTGGTTCTGGGTTTTGTACATTGGAAAGTTGGCGCCCTCAAGTTGCAAATAGCCCCTTTAATTTAATGAATTAAGTCAGTTTCTTCTTCTCCACACTCACTTATTTCGTTCCCATAATTGGAAAAACAAAGTTGTGTTTTGCCAGTTATTAGCTATCGAGTTTGCTCCCAACATAAAGCATAACAACCAGGGAAGGGATTCATCTGGCCCCATCCCTGTGGATCTCACATTAGATGGAGAGGGTGGGTTGATAATTTTGCATTGCGTTGTGCTAAAAATGATGGAAAGCGTCACTCTAAATATCAACTGGCGCCCGCCGTGGTCAAAGTTGAAATTGCCACTAAAAACGTCTTAAGGTTTTCGACACTTTACTTCCATCTGGCGGCCGAAGTCGACATCGCATGTTGCATGACATCATCTTCAAATGCATTAAAATAGGGGTCTCAAAACTATTTAAATCGGGGGTGTCAAACTCATCTTAGATGGAGAAAAAAATCTACTCCCAAGCGGGCCAAACTGGTAAAATCACGACACGATAACTTACAAATAAAGGCAACTTCAGGTTGTTTTCTTTGTTTAAAAATAGACCGAGCACATTGTGAAAATGTACAAATATATATACATATTTTTTTTACATTTAATAAAGTTAAAGTACCAATGATTGTCAAACTCACAACTTACATGTTGCAGCTAATAGTGTTCTATTATTATTTATCATTAGTTATACTTTTTGAATAAATTATTATCAGTCAACTCATTGGTGGTAATTTTTCAATCCATCAAAATAATAATATAAAATCATCCATCCATCCGTTTCCTACCGCTTGTCCCTTTTGGGGTCGTGGGGGGTGCTGGAGCCTATAAAATAGTATCAAAATTAAATTACAGGATGTTATTTAAGTAGTGCCCTACGATGAGCTGGCGACTTGTCCAGGGTGTACGCCGCCTTCCGCCCGATTATAGCTGAGATGGGCACCAGCGCCCCTGTGACCCCGAAGGGAATACGCGGTAAGAAATGGATGGATGGATATTTAAGTAGTTTGCTCATCATGTGGTTTATTTTAGTTTACATATGTAGAATCATCCACTAAGATACAAAGAATTGCTATTGTGACATCTAGTGGACACATTTAGAACAGCAATTTCTTGCATTCAAAAATTTCTCCTCATTTTTATACTCGGCAAACTAATCCTGCGGGCCGGATAAAACCTGACCTGACCCTCGGGCCGTACGTTTGATACCGCTAGATTAAAAAGACCCACAAAGGCTGCAGGTCTCTCCGAACGTTAAGTGACAGGAAGTGAAAATGGGAATTTCAAAGGTTCATGAAAACAAACCGCACTAAATATCTCTTTGTGTACAATCTTTTCCACTCCCGTCCCCTTCGGCAATTGTTTGATCATTTCCTGTACACCCCTCCCCTAATCCATAGGTAATTGAAAGGTGACTGCTTTAAAGAGCTAACAACCACTGATCCCAACTGCAGATAGAACCAAATGTCCCGGCTCTGTGGCCCATTAGCTCCCTGTCGGACGAGGCTAATGAGAGGAAGGACATACTTGGGCTTGTAATTTGGTCATGAGCGAGATTGCGTCCCATTGGAGGCAACTTGACGCTATCTTGGCTTTAAAGTCACTTAGCTTGGAGAAAATCATAGTTGGGCCGCAAAAAGGCAGTGACGGATGCAGTGAGGGGATACTGGAAGTGAACTTAGGTCCAACACTGGATTGTTTTTAGGCCCCGTTTACACCTAAGCCGGATAAGGTTATCCAGGGTAAATCACACCTAACCTTATCCATGTCCACACGCAACAATGCCACCGTTTAAAACCCCTGTCCCCTGGCGCAACGCGACCTAGTACGCTCGGCGGAAAATGCACACATTATAGTCACCTCCAGTGTTGGTTTGTGTGCAAGTTCTTCAATGTAACTGTGGAGGGGGGCGTGGCCTGCGGGCCTGCGGCGGAACTGGGTGTGCCTGAACCGGCCTCGAAGTCAGCGACAGGCATACTTGCCAACCTTGAGACCTCCGATTTCGGGAGGTGGGGGGCGTGGTCGGGGCAGGGGCGTGGTTAAGAGGGGAGGAGTATATTTACATCTACAATTCACCAACTCGAGTAATTCATATATATATATATATATATATATATATATATATATATATACATGAAATACTTGAATTATAGCTATATATATTTATTTTATTATATATATAAATAAAATAAATAGTTACATTTCAGACGGCACCTATCAAATGCTGCTTGCTGGTTACAAAAAAAACAAACAACACTTACCTTTTACTATTTGAGTAAACTTTGTTCTGCCATTTGCGTACTGGCGAGAGTCCCTTGCCGTCAGGTGCCCAAAACCACGTAAATCGTTGGCCAATCAAAAAGTGAATTGAAGTGAAGTGAATTATATTTATATAGCGCTTTTTCTCAAGTGGACTTCACGGTGGCAGAGGGTTTAGTGCGTCTGCCTCACAATACGAAGTTCCTGCAGTCCTGGGTTCAAATCCAGGCTCGGGATCTTTCTGTGTGGAGTTTGCATGTTCTCCCCGTGACTGCGTGGGTTCCCTCCGGGTACTGCGGCTTCCTCCCACTTCCAAAGACATGCACCTGGGGATAGGTTGATTGGCAACACTAAATTGGCCCTAGTGTGTGAATGTGAGTGTGAATGTTGTCTGTCTATCTGTGTTGGCCTTGCGATGAGGTGGCGACTTGTCCAGGGTGTATGCCGCCTTCCGCCCGATTGTAGCTGAGATAGGCGCCAGCGCCCTCCGCGACCCGTAAAAGGGAATAAGCGGTAGAAAATGGATGGATGGATTTTTCTCAAGTGACTCAAAGCGCTTTACATAGTGAAACCCAATATCTAAGTTACATTTAAACCAGTGTGGGTGGCACTGGAAGCAGGTGGGTAAAGTGTCTTGCCCAAGGACACAACGGCAGTGACTAGGTTGGCAGAAGCTCTACCCACTACGCCATGCCGCCCCATCAGGGGTGGGCAATTAATTTTTACCGGGGGCCGCATGAGCAACCCGAGCACTGCTGGAGGGTCACACCGACAACATTTGTGTATGTATATGTCCAAACACACATGTACCTATGTAAACAAGTCAATACCTGTAGTTGTCTCTTTAATTGACTTCATGGCTGCCAGCTCTTCTGTGATTTGAGCCAGCGAAAAACAGTCAAAGTCGGTCATTCTGTTCTTCAGCTGAAGCTCCAAGTTTCCAGCAATGGTCTCAAACCGCCTCTTTACAGTGCGTCGGGAGAATGACACGTTCTCAAATGCGCCCCTCTTCTCCGGGCATATCAGCACCACAGAGTCCAATAAGCACTTCTTAATTAGCTCTCCTTCAGAAAACGCCTTACTTTTTCTGGCGATTTTGTGAGAAATGACGAAACTTGTCCTGATGGCTGCATATCTATCTGGGGCTGTGAAATTTGGATAAAAAGTCCTTGTTAGGTTTGCAGTTTTACCATTAACGCATCAACCTCCCTTGCACGCTCTTCATCACAGATTCCGTTTTTTTTCCTCGTGCTTCATCATGTAGTGGCGATTCAAATTGTATTCTTTAAACACAGCAATCTGAGTACCACAAATTAAGCACACAGCTTTACTTTTAATTTCTGTAAAGAAATACTTGGCAGTCCATGTTTTGTTGAAAACATGGCATTCGTCATCAAATTTTTTCTTTTTAGCGTCTCAGGGGTAACCGGGCATCACTCGTCGCCGTGCACCTTCACTCACAGGTTACACACGGACATACGCCCATAAATAACATTTTTCAAAATAAAAGCAGCACAGTTGTATTGCACGCACGACATAATGCTTTCTAAAATGTATTTTGAAATTTATGATTGGCCGGACAGGGACGCACAAAGGGCCGGATGTGGCCCGCGGGCGGCAGAATGCCCATGTCTGTTTTACATCAGTCAAACTAGGGATCTAGATATCTGGTCAGGACACTCCTCTCTCTTTTACCTTCACCTTCATTGTCATTTTTGGTGACTTTATATAATCTGGACCTAGACGTTGAGTCCGCGACATACCTGGCGGACAATAACTGATACAGTCTGCTTTGCCAGTCCAAATGCATTCGCTGTTTTCGTCACTCGACGGCCAGGTAATACAAAGAACTACCTTTTTTATCACATCCACGGGGGTCCGCATTCTCGTTGTCTCTCCCTCGATAAATGGACAAAGTTTTTCGCTAAGTAAAATCACAGCTGACCTGGACATTCCAAAGTTCTCTTGAGAAGTGTTGTATCCCAAATAGCAGCAATGGCTTTCTCTTAAGGTATTCATGTGAGAGTTCCACAATTGTCTGTTCATGTAGAGCAGGGGTCACCAACGCGGTGCCCGTAAGGACCAGATGAGTCGCCCGCTGGCCTCTTCTAAAAATAGCTCAAATAGCAGCACTTACCAGTGAGCTGCCTCTATTTTTAAAAATTGTATTTATTTACTAGCAAGCTGGTCTCGCTGTGCTCGACATTTTTAATTCTAAGAGAGACAAAACTCAAATAGAATTTGAAAATCCAAGAAAATATTTTAAAGACTTGGTCTTCACTTGTTTAAATAAATTCATTTATTTTTTTACTTTGCTTCTTATAACTTTCAGAAAGACAATTTTAGAGAAAAAATACAACCTTAAAAATGATTTTACGATTTTTAAACACATATACCTTTTTACCTTTTAAATTCCTTCCTCTTCTTTCCTGACAATTAAAATCAATGTTCAAGTAAATGTATTTTATTGTAAAGAATAATAAATACATTTTAATTTAATTCTTCATTTTAGCTTTTGTTTTTTCGACGAAGAATATTTGTGAAATATTTCTTCAAACTTATTATGATTGAAATTCCCAAAAAATATTCTGGCAAATCTAGAACATCTGTAGAGTTAAATTTAAATCTTATTTCAAAGTCTTTTGAATTTCTTTTAAAATTTTTGTTTTGGAAAATCTAGAAGAAATAATGATTCGTCTTTGTTAGAAATATAGCTTGGTCAATTTGTTATATATTCTAACAAAGTGCCGATTGGATTTTAACCTATTTAAAACATGTCATCAAAATTCTAAAATTAATCTTAATCAGGAAAAATTACTAATGTTGTTCCATAAATTATTTTTAAATTTTTTTCAAAAAGATTCAAATTAGCTTGTTTTTCAAAATGTTTTCGGTTGAATTTTGAATTTTAAAGAGTCGAAATTGAAGATAAACTATCTTTCAAAATGTATTTACATTTTTTTCGTGTTTTTTCCTCTTGTAAACTGTTCAATTAAGTGTTTTTTTCATCATTTATTCTCTACAAAAAACCTTCCGTAAAAGGAAAAAAATGTACGACGGAATGACAGACAGAAATACCCTTTTTTTTATATGTATACATAGATTTATTTATTAAAGGTAAATTGAGCAAATTGGCGATTTCTGGCAATTTTTTTAAGTGTGTATCAAACTGGTAGCCCTTTGCATTAATCAGTACCCAAGAAGTAGCTCTTGGTTTCAAAAAGGTTGGTGACCCCTGATGTAGAAGAAGGACAAACACAGACATGTCCGTATGACTCGCCTCCATATTTCCATTAGTTAGCTCCGGTTGTTATGAAGCTGGCTGTGGTGCGGTTTTTCCGGCGTCACTTCCTCTCCGAACTCAGTTCGTAAACGATCAATGATTCCAAACAAAGCTAAGTGCCGGAGATTCAAGACATAGCCGCCGCACTTATCCGTGTAAAAAATTTGTCCGAGGAGGTGGACCTTAAACGATGGTTCAGTGTGTCTGAAACGGTGCTTGGGCTCAATAATTATTCGTTTAAGGCAGGGGTAGGGAACCTATGGCTCTCGAGCCAGATGCGGCTCTTTTGATGACTGCATCTGGCTCTCGGATAAATCTTTGCTGACATTTCTACATTATATCCGCTGGTAATCCGTCAGGTTCAAACACTGAGGAAATCTATTAAGCCAGGGGTGCCCATTACGTCGATCGCGAGCTACCAGTCGACCGCGGGGGGTGTGTCAGTCGATCTCCAGCCAGGCTTTTAAAAAAAATAGACCTAAAAATGAGTGATCATCAATCTTCACCAAGACGTCACTTAAATGACATTCACGGTACCGGAGGGTCTTGTGAGATGACGCTGGCTGCTGCAAGATCATTATTATGAAAATATGACCGAGAGGAAGGCGAGAAACACTTTTTATTTCAACAGACTCTCGCGCCGTACCTTCCGTCTAAACTCTAAAGGCCGACTGCACATTTCCTATCTTCACAATAAAAGCCCTGCTTCATGCTGCCTGCGCTAACTAAATACAGAGTCTCGGGAAACTGGCGTGCACAAGCGATCCCTCAGAAAGCTGGCGTGCACAAGTCCGAGACTCTTATTTTGTTAGCGCAGGCAGTATGAAGCAGGGCTTTTATTGTGAAGATAGGAAATGTGCAGAGTTTTGACGGAAGGGACGGCACGAAAGTCTGTTGAAATAAAAAGTGTTTCTCGCCTTCCTCTCTGTCATTTTTTCATAATAATGAACTGGCAGCAGCCAGCGTCATCTCACAAGACCCTCGGGTGCCGTGAATGTCAATCAAGCAAGCTACGGAATTTGCCGCCAATGTTTTTCTTGTAAAGTGTATGGAAGCTGGATGAATTAGATGCCAAAAACCAACCACTTTCATGTGGTATTGTACAGAAAGGACAACTTTTTTTCTCCTCCATTTGAAAATGTGGGCGTTATCATCATTACTGTCTGATTCCAATCAATGCAAGTCATCAGAATCAGGTAATACACCAACTTATATTCTTGTCTTTGTGAAAGAAAGACATCTATATGTGTTACACATGCTTGTATTATCATTAAACACATTTAACTTGTTTACAAAAATGTCTCTTTCATAAATAAATAAATAAATATAAATGATATATATAAATGAGGTAGATCCCCTCGAGTTGGTCAATTGAAAAGGAGCTCGCCTGCAGAAAAAGTGTGGGCACCCCTGTATTAAACAGACAAGAAGCAAGGAATCATGCAGAGACATAGTTCAATTTGGCTCAATGAGGAGACGTGTTTTGAGCTGTACTCTAGTTACAGATCCAAACTACGTTCTAATTGTCCAACCTGTGTGCTTCCTCTATTTATTTGGGAGGTCCCTGTTTACATCACTGAATCTGTTGCTGAGGGAAGGGGGTCATGTCGACAACTCCAGTTAGACACAATATATGACTATACAAAAATGCAAATGTGTTGACGCTGGTGATATCGCCTTGTCTCACTGCTCTGTCTGCGTCACGGCGGTGTCCGGCCTTGTTCCTGGACACTGATACCAGACTAGCTTGCAATCTTTTGGATTGACAGTTTTGCACGGATAAAGAACATCACCACTTCAGCACAATTGACAATAATTATAGCAACGGCCCTTAAGCATAAAAGTTGTGTGCTAATATATGCATCATTTTTGTACCATACCTGTTCATGAAGTTGCATTAATGGTAAGAAGTATTCTAATTATTATTGGTTAACCTTAGAATATAAATCTTATTAAAAACAATAAGAGACTTATTATACTTTAGAAATGTTGGTCTTACTTTTGTTGTATTCGGCGTTAAAAAATATGATATGGCTCTTACGGATATACATTTGAAAATATTTAGCTTTCATGGCTCTCTCAGCCAAAAAGGTTCCCGACCCCTGGTTTAAGCGGTTAAACGACTTAGTGTAGACATGGCCTTGTTTTACGCTCCGAAGCATGCAGTCACTTTTCACTGCTGACGATGAAGGAGGGAGGATATTTGCGGCGGGAGACAAAAGAAAGCACTCACCCTGAGGTCAGGCATCCCCTCAATGACGTAACGTCCCCAGAGTCTGTAATTTAATTGAAGCAAGCACCCCCACCCTCCCCTTGCCTAAAATAAGCCCCTCTTTGTTGTCTGTGCTGGAAGCAGGTGTATGAACACACACCCCGAGCAGCTAACCTCACCCCCCCCTCTTTTAGGGATACAGTTCTGATGTTACAAGCGGGTCCACACAACCAGCAAACAGGGTAGATCTTCTAGATTCTAGTCGTGGCAAAAAAAAATTGGCACCCCTGCATTTCTCCAATCCAATCCTCTTTATTTGCATTTCTGTCAGGTAATCAATCAATCAATGTTTATTTATATAGCCCCAAATCACAAATGTCTCAAAGGACTGCACAAATCATTACGACTACAACATCCTCGGAAGAACCCACAAAAGGGCAAGGAAAACTCACACCCAGTGGGCAGGGAGAATTCACATCCAGTGGGACGCCAGTGACAATGCTGACTATGAGAAACCTTGGAGAGGACCTCAGATGTGGGCAACCCCCCCCCCTCTAGGGGACCGAAAGCAATGGATGTCGAGCGGGTCTAACATGATACTGTGAAAGTTCAATCCATAGTGGCTCCAACACAGCCGCGAGAGTTCAGTTCAAGCGGATCCAAGACAGCAGCGAGAGTCCCGTCCACAGGAAACCATCCCAAGCGGAGGCGGATCAGCAGCGTAGAGATGTCCCCAACCGATACAGGCGAGCGGTCCATCCTGGGTCCTGACGAGCGGTCCATCCTGGGTCTCGACTCTGGACAGCCAGTACTTCATCCATGGTCATCGGACCGGACCCCCTCCACAAGGGAGGGGGGGACATAGGAGAAAGAAAAGAAGCGGCAGATCAACTGGTCTAAAAAGGAGGTCTATTTAAAGGTTAGAATATACAGATGAGTTTTAAGGTGAGACTTAAATGCTTCTACTGAGGTAGCATCTCGAACTGTTACCGGGAGGGCATTCCAGAGTACTGGAGCCCGAACGGAAAACGCTCTATAGCCTGCAGACTTTTTTTGGGCTCTAGGAATCACTAATAAGCCGGAGTCTTTTGAACGCATGACATTCTCCCAATCCTCTGCTGTATCATCCATGTATCCATTTTGGTATAAACTCAACTCATCGTGTTTGGAGGAAGAAGAATACTGAGTTGTATCCCAAGAACACCATACCTACTGTGAAGCATGGGGCTGTTTTTCTGCTAAGGGGACAGGACGATTGATCCGTGTTAAGGAAAGAATGAATGGGGCCATGTATCGTGAGATTTTGAGCCAAAACCAGAGCTTTGAATGGTTGACCAAATACTTATTTTCCACCATAATTTACAAATAAGTTCTTAAAAATTCCTACAATGTGAATTCCTGGATGTTTCTTTCCACATTCTGTCTCTCACAGTTGAAGTGTACCTATGATGAAAATTACAGACCTCTGTCATCATTTTAAGTGGGAGAACTTGCACAATCGCTGGCTGACTAAATACTTTTTTGCCCCACTGTACTTTGTTGACGTTGCCTAAGTTTTTGCTGCCGTCCAGCATTCTGTTTTTGCTTACTTTGTAGCCAGTTCAGTTTTAGTTTTGTTCTACATAGCCACAGCAAGGCCTTGCTGGCCCTGACGGCACATAGCTGGCAACACTTCAATTCTTTCAGGATTATGGATTTTCTCTCACATCTTTTTTTGGAAGTGACCTGATAGTTCTGAGAAAAAGATACGTGTCGTTTGTAAATCGGAGCAGTTCTATGATTCACGTGGCTGAATCAGCCGCTGACGCATCCCCTGCAGGTCTCTGTATCAGTCTGCAGCTCAGGTTGAAGAATGTGGGATTCGAACTCTCATGCGTGTTTACTCAAGCCCTGAATGGCAACTGAGTCACTGCAGGGCCACTTAGGTTAATAGTCTGGACTCTCAGAGAAACAAAAACTAGTCAGTAATGGTCACTGCCATGTCGTTACTCATTGCAGTCTGCCGGGGAGCTCATAGATGACCAGGTTTCTCAAAGACAGACAGCAAAATGGAGATTTAGGGAGTTTAGTACTTCAAACATGCCACCGTGCTTTAAAAACAAACAGAAAGTGCGAGGAAGCATGGGAGTGGGTTTCGTGGAAGGTATGGCATGCATTCCGGAGAGTGGGGGGCGGGACTATGAAAGAATGTCTGTGGTAGGATATTCCGTAAAAAGACCACCGCTTCCTGTAGAGCAGGGGTGTCAAACTCCAATAGAGTGGGACAAAATTTTAAACTGAACAAAGCCGCGGGCCAAGGTTGAACAAATTAACCTTTTAATAAGGACCCAAACAAGTTTAGCATTAAATATTGAACAAGCAAGGCTTATATAACTTTAGTGACATGCAAAATCCAGTTTCAAATAATAATAATAATAATTAAAAAAATATCAATGGCATATCAAATAAAATGTAAATAAAAATGTTATGCCTTTTTTTTCTATTTGCAATCTTCTATCACATTTTTTCCACGGGCTAATAATACATTTAAAAATAAAATAACAATAATGAATGAACCAAACATTCAAGCCTTGAAGTAGCAAGAGAAAATGCATGAATAAAACGTTAATTATTGGTCAGTTTGCTGGAAGTTTCCCAGAAGAGTTAGTGCCGCAAGGTATTTGGGTATTTGTTCTGTTGTGTTACGGTGCGGATGTTCACCCCGAAATGTGTTTGTCATTCTTGTTTGGTGTGGGTTCACAGTGTGGCGCATATTTATTTTTCAATGAGTCTCTCCGTTGCTTTCCAGCAATAGTATTTCCAGCCCCAACCCAGTCTCTCCTCCTGGCTGCTGCTTATAACAGAGCGACAGGTGATTAGATAACAAGGCCCAGGTGGGCCGTCTATGCACCTGTCGCTGCAGACCCCTGTTATACACCATCCTGACTATGTTATACACCCCGTGAGCACCAAACCCCTCCCCCCCTTCCCTGCATGTTTGAGGTGGGCGGGGTTTGTTGCTCGCGGGGTGTATAACATAGTCAGGTCCTGTCATGGATGCAAAGGATTCTGGGTATTTATTGTGTTGCGTTTATGTTGTGTTACTGTGAGGATTTTCTCCTGAAATGTGTTTGTCATTCTTCTTTTGCTAAAGTTGTTTATACGGCCACCCTCAGTGTGATCTGTATGGCTGTTGACCAAGTATGCCTTGCATTCACTTGTGCGTGTGTGTGTGTGTGTGTGTGTGTGTAAAAGCCACAAATATTATGTGACACGCTGTTAGTATGGAGGAAAAGTGGACGTGGCGACAGGTTGTAGAGAACGCTAAAGGCAGTGCCTTAAATGCACGGCCCATATATAGTTGTCCAGGTGGAAATCAGTAGAAATTCGGGAGAATGGTTGCCCCGGGAGATTTTCGGGAGGGGCACTGAACTTCGGGAGTCTACCGGGAAAATTAGGAGGGTTGGCAAGTATGAGTATTAGCGGTGAATGCGGTGTTACAGCGGCACCGACGCTGTATAACACCGGCGGGCCAGCTCTAATGCTAAATTGATATTGCCTCAAGGGACAATTAAATTAAAGCTGCAAGCAGCGTTGGTCGGGTCCGCCTTTGGCTGCTGCCCCCGGGACCCACGCCCGGATAAGCGATAGAAGACGCCTTGGAGCCACTATTTTGAGAATCTAATGCATTGTGAAAGTAATGCAGTTGCTGTATTGAAGTGAAAATATCAAACTTCCTATTGATTTTTGCTAAAGTATGTTAATTATTAAAATGTAGGTCTAAGTGAGACCTACATAGTGTTTTTTGTTTCATGTCTCTCTGACATTCCTACCGGAAGTAACAAGCAGTTTTGTCTGTGTTTTCTTCCTAGGAGCAGTTTGTCTGTGTTGTATTCCTAGGGAGGCGGTAGAGCGCAATTTTGAGTTTTGAGGTTAGGTTTTTTTCATCAGATCGCAATTTTTGCCAGACCTGATGTGTGTGTCAAGTTTGGTGAGTTAAGAAGCATTTTAAGGGGGTCAAATAAGAGCTCAAAGAGGCAAAAATGACATTTTTTAGGAGACTTTGCACAGGGGTTCTTTGAAGGCTCGTACAATCAAAACCTGAGAACTTATCAAAACTCTGTTCTATACTTTTAATCAGAAGGGTTCAATCCCTCTCCTGTGCGAGTTTGAAGCCAAAACAACAAACACACTCAGAGGAGATAATGTTGGAAGAAAGGTGACCGGTTTTTACAAAACTTTTGTTTTGAACGGGGGATTGCAAACTTCCTGTTGATTTTTGTTGGGGGTTGTCAATCTATGAAATGTAGGTCTAAGCGAGACCTACATAGAGGTTTTTGTTTCATGTCTCTCCGACATTCTTACCGGAAGTTACAAGCAATTTTGTCTGTGTTTTCTTCCTAGGAGCAGGTTTTTCAGTGTTTTATTCAAAAATAGCGCTAGAGCGCAATTTTGAGTTTTGGGGTTTGGTTTTTTCATTAGATCGCAATATTCACCAGTCCCTATGTGTGTGCCAAGTTTGGTGACTTTTGAAGCATTTTAAAAGGGGTCAAATTACAGCGCAAAGAGGCAAAAATTGCTTTTTTTTTGCGAACATTTTATTTTGAAGGGGTTTTTGCCAACTTCTTGTAGATTTTTGCTGAAAGAAGTGAGTGTATGAAAATTGGGTCTAAGTCAGACCTACATAGGAGTTTTTGTTTCATGTCGCTATGACATTCCTAACAGAAGTTACATGCAGTTTTGTCTGTAATTTTTTCCTAGGGGCTGCTAGAGCGTAATTTTCATTTTGGGGGATTGCTTGCTTAATATGTTGGGAAGGTTTGCTATACCGACGTGTGTCAAATTTGGTGAGTTTTGAAGCATGTTAAGGGGGTCAAATTACAGCGCGTAGGTGCGGAATAATAATAAAACACAGCAGTTTCAATAGGGTCCTTGGCCCATGGCAAAGGACTCCTGTGGAGTCCTTTGCCATGGGCCAAGGACCCTAATTACGCGGCGGGCCAAATGTGGCCCGCAGGCCAGAGTTTGACACCCATGCTGTAGAGTGTGGTTGCATCAATACGTCATCCACTGTAATAAACTTCCTTCTTCTTATTTATCTTCATTTGGGGACGTGTTCCCAATGTGTCCCCGGTGATATTGTGCAAGTTTAGAGGTCAGGCAATGCTCAGAACGTAAGAAAATAAACCTGATTGGAGGCATGCAATCATTCCATTTGAGGATGTTAAAGGCCTACTGAAAGCCACTACTAGCGACCACGCAGTCTGATAGTTTATATAGTCTCACCTTAAAACTCATCTGTATACTCTAGCCTTTAAATAGACCTCCTTTTTAGACCAGTTGATCTGCCGCTTCTTTTCTTTCTCCTATGTCCCCCCCTCCCTTGTGGAGGGGGTCCGGTCCGATGACCATGGATGAAGTACTGGCTGTCCAGAGTCGAGACCCAGGATGGACAGCTCGCCTGTATCGGTTGGGGACATCTCTACGCTGCTGATCCGCTTGAGATGGTTTCCTGTGGACGGGACTCCCGCTGCTGTCTTGGATCCGCTTGAACTGAACTCTCGTGGCTGTGTTGGAGCCACTATGGATTGAACTTTCACAGTATCATGTTAGACCCGCTCGACATCCATTGCTTTCGGTCCCCTAGAGGGGGGGGGTTGCCCACATCTGAGGTCCTCTCCAAGGTTTCTCATAGTCAGCATTGTCACTGGCGTCCCACTGGATGTGAATTCTCCCTGCCCACTGGGTGTGAGTTTTCCTTGCCCTTTTGTGGGTTCTTCCGAGGATGTTGTAGTCGTAATGATTTGTGCAGTCCTTTGAGACATTTGTGATTTGGGGCTATATAAATAAACATTGATTGATTGATTGATATATCAATGATGAAATATTAACATTGCAACACATGACAATACGGCCTTTTTAGTTTACTAAATTGCAATTTTAAATTTCCTGCGGAGTTTCCTGTTGAAAACGTCGTGGAATGATGACGTTTGTGACGTTATTGGTTGGAACGGACATATTAGTCCAGCGCCACACACGGCTAAAAGTCGTCTCTTTTCATCGCATAATTACACAGTAATTTGGACATCTGTGTTGCTGAATCTTTTGCAATTTGTTCAATTAATAATGGAGACGTCAAAGAAGAATGCTGTTGGGGGATTGCAGCTGTCTTTAGCACCCAAACACAGCCGGTGTTTCTTTGTTTGTTGTGAAGCTTTGACACAGATCGGTCAAGCGAACATGTCAGGGCTCAACAGCCCGCGGCTCTAGAGCCGCATGCGGCTCTTTAGCGCCTTCCTATTGGCTCCCTGGACCTATTTCAGAGATGTGTGAAAATGGAAAAAGATGAAGAAAAAAATGTTTTAATATATTATTTGTAGGACAGGGGTCGGCAACCCGCGGATCTTTGGCAACTCTGATGCAGCTCAGCTCCACAATCGCCGACCCCCCAGATTGTAGCGGGGAGATTCCGGAATTCAATGCCTCTCCCGGAAATCACCCGGAGTCAACGTTCTCCAATTTTCACTCGGACTACAATATTAAGGGCGTGCCGTGATGATATTACTCTTAACGTCCTCTTGAACGTCATCGCGCCCGCCATTCACGGAATGCTATTTGCGTGCCGACCGGACAAATGCATTTCGCAGTTTCTATCGGCACACGTATGAGATTGCAAGGCATACTGGGTGACACAGAGTACACTGACGGTTGTGATGTAAACAACTTTAACACTCCTACTAATATGCGCCCCATTGTGAACCCACACAAAAGAAGAATGACAAACAAATTTCGGTAGAAAATCTTTACAGTAACACAACATAAACGCAACACAACAAATACCCAGAATCCTTTCCATCCATTACACTTCCTGACTATGTTATACACCATCCTGACTATGTTATAACCCCCGTGAGCACCAAACCCCTCCTCCCCCTTCCCTGCGTGTTTGAGGTGGGCGGGGTTTGTTGCTCGCGGGGTGTATAACATAGTCAGGTCCTCTCATGGATGCAAAGGATTCTGGGTATTTATTGTGTTGCGTTTATGTTGTTACTGTGAGGATTTTCTCCCGAAATGTGTTTGTCATTCTTCTTTTGCGTGGGTTCAGAATGTGGCGCATATTAGTAGGAGTGTTAAAGTTGTTTATATCACAACCGTCAGTGTACTCTGTGTCACCCAGTTTGCCTTCCAGTCGTGTGCGTGCATCTGCGGAAGACTCTCACAACATGTTGCTGGACTGGCAAGGAGTTTGTACATGTTGTAGAAGGTGTTTAAGGCAATGGTTTCATAGCATGCCCTTATTCTTGTCATTTGGGTTACCACTAGCAGATATTGGCGAGAATTGTCTACTTCATTTTGTGGAACGGGTCGAAATGGCTCGTTGAGTGGTAGAGGTTGCCGACCCCTGTTGTAGGAGAACAAACATGACATAAACCTCCCTAGTTGATAGAAATCCCACTGTAGAAAATCTTTACAGTAACACAACATAAACGCAACACAACAAATACCCAGAATCCTTTGCATCCATGAGAAATCCTGACTATGTTATACACCGGGGGTAGGGAACCTAGCTGACATTGCTTAACGTGATAATTATGAATAATTTTGCTGGTAATCACAGTGTTAAAAATAACGTACAAAATATAAAACATTCTCATGCATTTATATCCATCCATCCATTTTCTACCGCACCTGTTAAAGAAATCGCATTAATGGTAAGAAGTATTTTATGTCACGATGGGGGGGGTCGCAGCTTGCTGCGGGGTCGTTCTCCCAGGAAGGCAGACGGACTACTCGGGACATGGCATTTAGGTAAAAACATGATTTCATTTTAACTAAAAAAATATACAAACAAAAATCGCTCACAGCGGAGGCACAACTTGGGCTAAGGAACAAAGCTAACGCATAAACAGACTAAGAACATAAATCAAACAAAACTTACTTGGCATGGCATGAAGCACGAAACTATGGCAAGGCATGAAACAAGTCAGCACAGGGCGACTGACTGGCAAAGACGAGCTTAAATACTGCCTCTGATTAGTGCTCGGGAAGCAGGTGAGCGAGCATTTTGTCCACCAGAGACAGGTGGACAAAATGAGTAACCAAGGAAACCAGACAAGGGAGTGGAAAAAAACAGGAACTTAAAGAGTCCAAAGGACAAACAAAAACATGATCAACAGACATGACATTTTATTTATTATTGGTTAGCTTCAGAATAACAATGTTATTAAAAAGAATAAGAGACGTATTATACTCTAAAAATGTTGGCCTTACTTAAAAATGCACGCATTTAGTTGTATTCAGTGTTAAAAAATATGATATGGCTCTCACGGAAATACTTTTTGAAATATTTGGCTTTCATGGCTCTCTCAGCCAAAAAGGTTCCCGACCCCTGTGTTATACATACTTCACTGATGAGAGTATTTGGAAAGCACAGTTTTATCCTGCTAATGTCAGCGATCCTTGAACTATTCGTTGTTTGTAACTTTTTCCCATGCTGCCACAGAAAAGTTTTTAAAAGTTTTATCCCACTCCTTCTTTGTCTCATTTTTGTCCACCAAACGTTTTATGCTGTGCGTGAATGCACAAAAGTGAACTGTGTTGATTTCATTGATTTGCTGGAGTGCTAATCAGGCACACTTGGCTAATCCATGACTGCAAGTTATCTCACCCTCTGAGAAGCCTCCATTTTACTAACGCTTTCCAATGTTGCAAAAATGTGTAGAATAAAAAATAAAACATTTCTGTCAACAGAGATTTGCGGCAGCCTTTGATAGTAGGCTAATATAGCTAATATAGACACTTAAGTCATGTGTTGCCTTCATTATAAGACTTAAATAAGGTTTTAAATTTTTGGTGGCTCCTGACCTATTTTTTTTGGTGTATTTTTGGTCCAATATGGCTCTTTCAAAATTGTGGTTTGCCGACCCCTGCTCTACGTCTACCAGCAAGTTTTTGGATGGGGAAATTGTGATATTAAGTCGGCTCTTACCGAAGACTTTAGTGGATTATGCGACCTCACCCTGCAGCTCAAAAAGGCTCCTCGGCTTCTCAAGGAGACACTGGCATTCACCGCAGCCATCCGACTTTTATGTATGACTTTATAATCTCACTAAATTACTATTAAAACAATAAGCAGATAAGGGATTTCCCAGAATTATCCCAGTAAATGTGTCTAATTATATCTGAAACACTCCCACTGCCGCCGCCTTTTTTTTTTTTAGTGCTTCACTCTAACTTTCCTCATCCACGAATCTTTCATCCTCGCTCAAATTAATGGGGAAATCGTCGCTTTCTCGGTCCGAATCGCTCTCGCTGCTGGTGGCCATGATTGTAAACAATGTGGGGATATGAGGAGCTCCACAACCAGTGACGTCACGCGCACATCGTCTGCTACTTCCGGTACAGGCAAGGCTTTTTTATTAGCGACCAAAAGTTGCGAACTTTATCGTCTATGTTCTCTACTAAATCCTTTCAGCAAAAATATGGCAATATCGCGAAATGATCAAGTATGACACATAGAATGGACCTGCTATCCCCGTTTAAATAAGAAAATCTCATTTCAGTAGGCCTTTAAAAATAATAAGATGCTTATATATGTTGGTCTTACTTAAAAATGCACACATTTAGTTGTACTCAGTGTTGAATAATAATTTATGGCTCTCACGGAAATACATTTTAAATTATTTGGCATTCCTGGCTCTCGCAGCCAAAATGGTTTCCGACCCCTGTTCTAGGATACCAAAACATTTTGGACAATTCCATGCTCCCTACCTCTCCCAACATGACTGTGCACAAAGCAAGGTCCAAAAAGACATGGATGACACAGTCTGGTGTGGAGGAACTTGACTGGCCTGCACAGAGTCCTGACTTGAACCCTATAGAACACCTTTGGGATGAATTAAAACGGAGACTGAGAGCCAGGCCTTCTCGACCAACATCATCAGTGTTTGACCTCACCAATGTGCTTTGGGAAAAATGGTGGAAAATTCCTATAAACACACTCTGCAACCTTGTGGACAGCCTTCCCAGAAGAGTTGAAGTTGTAATAGCTGCAAAAAGTGGACCGACATCATATTGAACCCTATGGGTTGTCACACCTATGGATCATGTTTGGTTATTTTTTTGGACACTTGTTTCCCGCTTTGGCACTTCCTGGTTTTCTTTATCTCCATATCAACTCATTAATATTCACCTGGTCCTCATGTCACGCCCCTGTCCTCAGTCCTCACACCTGGTTGTAATGATCTTAGTTATTATTTAAGCCATAGTTACCTGATAGTCAGTCTGGCAACTTCCTGCCTTGCACCTACACCTGGTTGTAATGATCTTAGTTATTATTTAAGCCACAGTTACCTGATAGTCAGTCTGGCAACTTCCTGCCTTGCACCTACCTATCCCTCAACTCCTTCATGCCATACCGACGCTGTTCGTTTTTTCCACGCCACGTAAGTTTAGTCATTTATGCCGCAGTGCAAGTTTTTGTGTTTCACGTTTATAGTTTGCAGCCTTTGTGCAAGTCGTTTGGTTTTTGTAGCCAAGTATTTGTTCTCCGCCATTGTGCGCGCCACAGTGCAAGTTTTTGTGTTTCACGTTTATAGTTTGCAGCCTTTGTGCAAGTCGTTTGGTTTTTGTAGCCAAGTATTTGTTCTCCGCCATTGTGCGCGCCACAGTGCAAGTTTTTGTGTTTCATGTTTATAGTTTGCAGCCTTTGTGCAAGTCGTTTGTTTTTTTGTAGCCAAGTATTTGTTCTCCGCCATTGTGCGCGCCACAGTGCAAGTTTTTGTGTTTCACGTCTATAGTTTGCAGCCTTTGTGCAAGTCGTTTGGTTTTTGTAGCCAAGTATTTGTTCTCCGCCATTGTGCGCGCCACAGTGCAAGTTTTTGTGTTTCATGTCTATAGTTTGCAGCTTTTGTGCAAGTCGTTTGGTTTTTGTAGCCAAGTATTTGTTCTCCGCCATTGTGCGCGCCACAGTGCAAGTTTTTGTGTTTCACGTTTATAGTTTGCAGCCTTTGTGCAAGTCGTTTGGTTTTTGTAGCCAAGTATTTGTTCTCCGCCATTGTGCGCGCCCTTTGTTTGCCTTTTTGTAGTTTTTTTGTGTAAAATAAAATGTACTCACATTCACGTCTGGCTCGTCCCAAATTCCCTTTGCGACGAAGAAACAATCCATGTTTGACTTGGGTTAGGAATGGGATGGCACTTCAAGTTCATATGTGAGTCAAGGCAGGTGGCCAAATACTTTTGGCAATATA